>NW_027363384.1:310000-610000 GCF_046119375.1 Phyllobates terribilis | reverse complement strand
GTCACCAGCCATACGGGTGAGCACCACACGGTATACTCAGGGACGTGGGCTACTTGTAACCGCTGACAGCAAGGTAGCCAGGAAGAGTGCAGATAAACGGGGAGGCCTACAACTCCACCTGGCCAGGGGAACTCCTGCTTGCTCGCAGACTGACCAGGCCCCTTATACTAGCCAGTACTCCCGGGAGGGTCTGCCTTGTACCATCAGTAAAGACCCTAAACTGCACCTCCCGTCTCTGTGATTCCTTGCCGCTCCTGCACCATTAGCACTGGGACCCTCAGACCATCACTCCCATCATCTTCCACATTAGCTGCCCTGAGGCAATACTTCTCCCGTGGGGAGTCATCCCATACTCGGCTGCGCAAACAACATCAGCCTCAGCGGTCTGCAGCGCAGCGGCGGTCCCCAATGATCGCAATCCACGGGTGGCGTAGTCGGACACTTATTACAATGCAAATAGACTGCCACTGGTTTGACCACCCTGGGCACGGACCGGGTCACCGCCACACGGAGACTACAACCCCCAGCATTCTACAACAGGCCCGGTTCCGGGTTCCCCTGCACAACACAGGCCCAGAGGGTGCGTCATATATATATATATATTACACTACCGTTCAAAAGTTTGGGGGTCACCCCCACAATTTTGTGTTTTCTATAATAACTCATACGTTTATTTATCAAATGAGTTGCAAAATGAATAGAAAATATTGTCCAGACATTGACAAGGTTAGAAATAATAATTTTTATTTGAAAGAATAATTTTCTCCTTCAAACTTTGCTTTTGTCAAAGAATGCTCCCTTTGCAGCAATTACAGCATTGCAGACCTGGCATTCTAGCTGTTAATTTGCTGAGGTAATCTTGAGAAATTTCCCCCCATGCTTCCTGAAGCCCCTCCCACAAGTTGGATTGGCTTGATGGGCACTTTTTGCGCACCATACGGTTAAGCTGCTCCCACAACACCTCAATGGGGTTGAGATCTGGTGACTGCGCTGGCCACTCCATTACAGATAGAAGACCAGCTGCCTGCTTCTTCCCTAAATAGGTCATGCATAATTTGGAGGTGTGCTGTTATAGGAAGAAATTGGCTCCAATCAAGCGCTGTCCACAGGGTATGGCATGGCGTTGCAAAATGGAGTGATAGCCTTCCTTATTCAAAATCCCATTTACCTTGTACAAATCTCCCACTTTACCAGCACCAAAGCAGCCCCAGACAAACACATTACCTCCACCAGGCTTGACAGATGGCGTCAGGCACTCTTCCAGAATCTTTTCAGTTGTTCTGCATCTCACAAATGTTCTTTTGTGTGATCCAAACACCTCAAACTTTGATGCGTCTGTCCATAAAACTTTTTTCCAATCTTCCTCTGTCCAATGTCTGTGTTCTTTTGCCCATATTAATCTTTTCCTTTTATTAGTCAGTCTCAGATATGGCTTTTTCTTTGCCACTTTGCCCTGAAGGCCAGTATACTCTTACATGCCAAGAGTGTGCAAAGCAGTCATCAAAGCAAAAGGTGGCTACTTTGAAGAACCTAGAATATAAGACATATTTTCAGTTGTTTCACACTTTTTTGTTAAGTATATAATTCCACATGTGTTAATTCATCGTTTTGATGCCTTCAGTGTGAATGTACAATTTTCAAAGTCATGAAAATACAGAAAAATCTTTAAATGAGAAGGTGTGTCCAAACTTTTGGTCTGTACTGTATATGTCCAGGAAGACATGCACATTTTCTCTTAATTTTTTCTTTTTCCTTTAAAAATGTATTCTTTTGATCTAAAGTAATGGACGGTATAGAGCCTGATGTTTTTTCATATACTGCTGAGGAAGAAGAACGGATCCTAGGTGCGCTGAAGGATGATGGGACTTTTTTAAGTACACCTTCCCTAGTGGATCTTAAACGTAAATATGAAAGTGATTCTAAAAGGATGATTATTCTACAACTGCATTTGGTTACTTTGGGACAGTATTATAAAGCTCGGAAAATACCACGGGGTTTACGTTCAAATATAAGACCCAATCTTTTTGGAAATAATGTGACTTTTTGCTCCCGTTTTTGTCAAATCTCCAATAGATATGCCTTGGATATAATTTTGTTGAATATTGACTTTTTACAACAGGAAATATTGAAAATGACAACTTACATTGTGAATACTGAGGAAAAATTGAAATCATTGCTCAAAATTGAGGAATGGGATTCCTTCAAGGATTTAATAATGACTAAGGTGCAGGGTTTGCGCATGGAATTTGAGGATGTAAAACGTCGTAAATGGAATCGAGATATGGAGGATTATCAAACTGGTCACATTTATAACTGGCAGAAGGGTGGATCTAATTCATCATGGAGTAAAAGAGGTTATTTAAGGACTGATAAAAGGCCTAACAAGCATGATATAAAAGGACATTTACAATTGTGTGATAATTTCTCCTTTAGACCTAGATCAGGAGCAACAGAGAGGATCCAACGGAAAAGAAGAGGGGGCAAACGGCACCGAAGACAACAGAAAAAAACAGGACAAAATCAAACCACGGCAGCAGAGACAAGTGATGACACGGAAAAAAGAAATGAACTCGTGGTAAATATCTCTAAAAAAAATTTGACCATATCACAGATGACTGTCTTGAATAAGGGTTTGTCATTTAGTATGAGCAAACATGTGGACTGGTTTCAGCTGGAGCTAGATCTCCAGAGATTTTTTTAGAAATGTCAAATTGAGAAATTGGTTTTCTGGTAGTGTGATTGTCCCTAAATGTATAACTAGTGAACTTAGTCTACAACAGGTTCAGGTGGCCAAAAGGGGTACCTTTACGCCACCTGTGAATCCTCCGATAATTAATGCATTTATGGAAGCGGTACAGAGGGATGTGAAAGCATTGAGAGGGAACTCAAATAAAAGACTGAAATCTCCAAATTTGAGTACAGAGGAGATACGGGCTTTGCAGGACCATGTCCATGACAGCGACATCATTATAAAACCTGCCGATAAAGGTGGGGCTGTCGTCGTCATGGACAGGGTCATGTATATTGAAGAAATTAGAAGACAGTTGAGTGACAGTGAAGTTTATGTCAAGTTGGAAAAGGATCCAAAATTTCTATTTTTAAATTATTTGAAAGTTATTTTGGATGGGGATTTGGAAAATAATATAATTGATAAAGATCTTTATGATTATTTATACAGTATGTGGAGAATCCTACCACCCCTGTGATATATGTACTTCCTAAAATACATAAAAATCTTAATCATCCCCCGGGACGACCCATAGTCTCCGGGGTAAATTCATTAACGAGTAAAATTGGAATTTATCTTGATAGAATATTAAATCCATTGGCGAAAAATACTAAATCCTTTGTGAGAGATACCATGGATTTTTTATTAAAAATACAGGAAGTTGAATTAAAAAGTGAGGTCATTTTGGCCTCATTTGATGTGGTATCTCTATACACCTCCATTGATAATGGTAGGGGGGTGGAGGCGATTGAACGGAGACTGTTTTATACGGATCTTAGTGAAAATAATAGGAAATTTATTATTGAATTATTAGAGTCCATATTATATCATAATTATTTCCTATTTGGTGATGAATATTTCCTCCAGAAATGTGGAACCGCGATGGGGGCCAATATGGCCCCTGCTTCTGCAAATATTGTTATGGCTACATTGGAGGAGAACTTTGTCTATGTGTCCCACCACTTTAGACATGTCATGGTGTGGTGGCGATACATAGATGACGTCTTCCTCCTCTGGACAGGTACACAAGGGGAACTGGAGGATTTTTATGGATATTTGAATCAGGTCGATAGGACTGTCAAATTTACATTGGTGAGTTCATGTAAATCTATTCAGTTTTTGGATGTTTTTATCACACAGGAAAATGGAAAATTATTGACCTCCCTCTTCATTAAACCGACGGATCGAAATGATTTCCTGAGGTATAACAGTCACCACCCAAAACGCATGATAGAATCATTACCTTTTAGCCAATATTTAAGAATTAAAAGAATAAAGAGTAGTGAGGAGGGCCTGTATAAGAGTGCACAGAAACTTACGAAAAAACTTAGGTCAAGAGGTTACCCTCAGAGACTGTTAAATAAACAGGAAAAAAAAGTCAGTGGATTAAATAGGGATATTATTCTGAATAAAATGACCAAAAATAATAAGGATGATAGAATACCTATGGTATCGACATATGGTGAAGAGAGTGAACAGGTGGCAAATATAGACAGGAGTCATTGGAAAATGTTAAATAGATGTTTCCCGGATGTGCCAGAATTTAAAAATCCCCCTCTTTTTTCTTATAGAAGAAATAAAAATATTAAAGATGTACTAGTACATTCAGATATTGGCCCCTCTAAAACTGTGACTCAGACATTCATTAAGGGTAGAGGTAGAAAGGGTTGTTATCCATGTCTTTCATGTGTCAACTGCCCGTTTATGTTAAAAGGTGATCGGTTTCTTCATCCAAAAACTCAAAAAGTATACAACATAAAAATTTTTTTTACATGTGATTCTGACTATATAATATATCTGTTAGAGTGCCCCTGCTCACTTTGGTATATAGGAGAAACTATGTGCGATTTTAAAACTCGCATGAATAATCATAGACATTCCATTAGAAAAAAGAGGATGGACTTACCTGTATCAAAGCATTTTGTGGAGGCGGGACATACTGTGATACAATTAAGATTTAGAATTATAGATGCGGTCCCTTTACAAAGACGGGGTGGAGATAGAATACGATTATTAAAAAGAAAGGAACTTGAGTGGATCCATAACTTGAATACGTTGAAGCCAAATGGACTGAATGCTGAATTTATTACAGCAGGTATCACCTGAGGAGTATGTTCAGACATCAGCAGTGTATGAAATTTGGGGTATTTTAAATATAATTGGATTTTTATATTTTAATATATTTATATATGGATATTTTTGGTTTCTTGCAGATCAATCACTCTCACTATGATATTTTGTGGAGTCGACGCGACCTGCTGCAACATGCGTATAAAGAAAGGGAGACTTCCTCTGGGAATGGATTTTTTCTTAAAAAAATGTTTTCTTTATATATATAGTAGTTGAAAATATTCAAGTTTCCACCTAATGAAGTTATAAAAATATATTTCTACATTATGAAATGGTATTCCTGTTTATGGAGAGAATTGAACTATAATGTATTCCCAATTATTGCCTGAGATTGGGAAAGGGGTGGGGACCTGAGGAAGGTTCCTCCTCTGACCTCTTAATTTCACTCCATGGATGAACCTAGGGATAGGGAATTCCATGGAAGGGTGTTTGGGTTATGTATTAATATATTATCTCTCCGTTCATTTATGGACATAGGAATTACCGTATGGATACTGTTATTATAATATAAATAAATTGAGAAATTATGAATAGGATGGTGTCCCTGATAATGAAAAGTGGGCGCGTTCTTGCAGTTAATAGAGGATAGGATTAATTATTTGAGTGCACATTTTGTTCATATTTGAAAATAATCTTCTGGTGGAGTTTGCCAATTAAAAAGATAGCGACCGTAGTGTTAGAAGTGTAAAGCGCTTGCCCGGTGATGTCACGATATGGGCGGACTAGGTTTGCCCCGGTCATGTGACAAAACAATGTGGGTCCCATGGGAGACATGCGCAGATTGGATTCTGAGACGCCGAGAACAGCGTGGAGGAAGTAGGATGTGTGGTTATGCATGATTGCTGCGGGGTGAGTCGCACCCTCATATGTATTATTTACAATGTACACCTGGCACTAATAATTATCAATCAAAGCACTTGTCACTTTATGAGGGTTATGGATCATGATATTGATGATAATAATGTATCTGTTTAAAATGTATCACTATGTATGTAATTTTAATATTATTTTGAGATATGCACTTTTGCACTTTCTTTGTGAAATCATGGTTTTGTATAAATTAATTGTAATTATGGAATCACTGTTTGTAACTATATATATTGCACCATATGCATTTGAACTCTGCTTGAAAAAGGTTCTATGAACCGAAACGTTGCTTCTTGGGCTCATTAAAGTCCATTTTTTCTAACGAATTTTTGGAGTGCTGCCTTTTGATATACTTTCCATTGATATGCAACAGTTTGGACAGACTGCTTGGAGGCCTGGCACCTGCTAGTGAGTAATGATTAAATAGTGCTGTCTTATATATATATATATATATACAGTACAGACCAAAAGTTTGGACGCACCTTCTGATTTAAAGATTTTTCTGTATTTTCATGACTTTGAAAACTGTACATTCACACTGAAGGCATCAAAACTATGAAATAACACATGTGGAATTATATACTTAACAAAAAAGTGTCAAACAACTGAAAATATGTCTTATATTCTAGGTTCTTCAAAGTAGCCACCTTTTGCTTTGATGACAGCTTTGCACACTCTTGGCATTCTCTTGATGAGCTTCAAGAGGTTGTCTAGATTTAAAAATCTTTAAATGAGAAGGTGTGTCCAAACTTTTGGTCTGCACTATATATATATATATATATATGTATATTATATACACACACATACACACTTGCATATTTTATTTATATAAGTAAATATAAAAATCTATATATATGTAACTATTTATATATTGTGACAGGATTAGAGAATAAGTTCAAGCGATCACCGTCCCCTGGACCAGACATGTGCTTCAGGTATTCCAAGGCACAATTCATACGAGGCAGGTTTGGTACTACTGGTTACAACCAATTTTACAAAGTCCTGACTCACCAGAGCTCGGCCTCGTTCACAGCTCTTAACCCAAACAATTGCTTTACTCACAGCAGTTTTCCCAGGAGCAGAGAGAGCCTCTTCTTGTGGACTCTCAGCCCTATTATACCAGACCTGAACATTGCAGGTGATTAGCCAGAAAATACACTGTTCTCATGAGCGGATCGAAGGTGACATGCACACACCACACGTTTCCTCCGCTCATGTTACATATCCTCCCATCTGTTTCTGTGGCACCCCAGGGGTCTGGTTTCCACAGTAACAGCAATGTTATGTCTGAGAGCAGGTGGGAGGTCTCTTGGTCAGGAATCCTATGCATGCCGCACCTCCTGCCCAGTCCTGGGAGGGGAAGAACTTCCCCTATATAAACCTGGGGCTGAGGCAGGGTTAGTGAGTAGAGAAGAAGTAGAGACAGAGAAGCAGATATAGGAAAAGAACATCAGGAGCTCTGTGGGAGCAGTGCTACAAGGAGTCAGGGGCTGGCAGCTGCAGAGCTCGCCCTGACTGAGAAGTTATCACCGGACCCGGAGTCCGAGGCTGTGGGGACTAACTCCTATCCAGCAGCAGAAACCGACCGGCAGGGGATTGCAGGTCCTCTGGCCCAGAAACCCGAAGGCACGGTCACACGCGTGGGACCAGCACCACCGTCGTGGAGCGGAAGCTACTAGAAGGCCCCGAGTCACCGGCCATACGGGTGAGCACCACACGGTACACTCAGGGACGTGGGCTACTTATACCCGCCTCTAGCAAGGTAGCCAGAAGAGTATCGTTAGTTTGGGAGGCCTACAACTCCGCCTGGCCAGGGGAGATCCCATCTGCTCAAGGACTGACCAGGCCCCAATCGCTAGCCAGTACTCCGGGAGGGTCTATCTTTGTCACCAGTAAAGACCCTGAACTACACCGTACCGTCTCCGAGTGGTTCCTGCTACCCCCATCATCCACGTCGGCTGCCCTGAGGCCATACCCCTCCCGTTGGGGGTTATACTATCACGCTGCACAATCCTACCACCGGCCTCAGCGGTCTGCCCTGCAGCAGCAGCTCCTTAGCTGTACTCAACGGGTGGCGTAGTCGTCCAACATCTACCGCTAATACAGCGCCACTTAGTCTGACTCCCTGGGCACGGACCGGATCACCGCCACGAGACTACAACCCTCAACAGATCCGGCTCCGGGTAAGCTCCCGCGTGCGCAACGCTGCGCGACACAGGCCCAGGGGCGCGTCAACTTTTGGCGTAGTCGGCAGGATTTCGTGCCCGCAACCACCGGGTACTGCGTGCCTGAAAAAGACTGTTCAAACTTACCTGTGGTGAAGATTCCCGCCATCCGGCGCCATCTTCCGCTTCCTTCCCGCCATCGGTGGAGTTTTCCCGCCATCCGGCGCCATCTTCAGCCTTCTTCCCGCCATACATGGAGTTTTCCCGCCATTGGACGCCATCTTGAGGACGCCGCGCGGGAAGAAGAGGGGCGTGGACTCCGAAAGCGCGCGAGAACTGAGGCCCCGCCTCACGTCCGGACGTTGCGTAAGGTCCTGGAAGGAGCCCAGCAGACGCCGACGTCACAGGAGCGCGACGGAAGGTCCTCAACCCTGACGATCCACTGCGGAGCCGCGGCCTACGGAAGAGGATCATCGCAAGGTAGGCCACGGTCCACTAGGGGGGAGAAGGATGTCGGATACGGAGGAGAGCTTCACCGCGTCAACCCCCGCCAGCGCCACCGCTGTTGCGGTCATGCCTTTCACCATGCCCTATATCCCGGGGGCAGCCTGGCTACCCCGGTACTCAGGGGAGTCACATACCCTGCATGACTTTAGAGAAAAGCTGGATAGCCTCTTCCAGGTGTACCCCCTCACAGAGGAGCAAAAAGTGAGCATCCTGGTGGCCCAATTAACCGGGGCAGCCCAAAGGGAGGTAAAGTCCTGGCCACCTGGGGGGAGGACTGTCGCAGGGATACTAACCCGGCTGAGGGACACCTTTGATACCCGCACCTCAGCCGAGATCAAGCTTAGATTCTACGGGTGCAAACAGCGGGCACATGAGAGTATAAGGGACTATGCCCTGAACCTACAAGAGGCCCTGAGAGCCATTAAGCAGACCGACCCTGACGGCGTGGGAGACGAGGACAGGCTGTTGACTGAACAATTTATAGAGGGTTTATATTGCAATGCCCACCGAACCCAGTTGCGGGCAATGGCCTTACAGGACCCTCATCTGGGATTTGCACAGTTCAAGGACAGAGCCATCCAGGTGCTTCGAGAACCGGCACCAGGTGGCGTTGTGACCCCCAGACGCCCCACTACCACTTACCACCAGGAGGCGGCGCCCTTGTCGGCAGGGCCTGTGGGAGCTGATGCGCAGGCTTTGAACAATGACCCGGCTCCAGACCTGCACCATCAGGTCCAAGAGCTAGCTAAAAGCGTTGCTGCGCTAACCCGAACTGTGCAGTCTTTACAGGTTTCCACTCCAGGGAAGATCCAGCTGGCATCCGGACCGGAGGACATCCCGTGGCGTCGACCAAGGAGGACCCCACCGGCCAGAGGAAGACCCAGCGACCGATACAACGAGGACGGACGACCCATCTGCCGCCGCTGCAATCAACCCGGACATATGGCAAGGTACTGTCCTTTAAACTGGCACAACCTGGGGTAGAGGGCCAACCCCCAGGAAAAAGATCACCAGGCCCATCGAACTGGCGCGACAAATATGTGGAAGGACGTCCAGTCTTACCCGTGGTACTGGATGGCATTCCTATGAGTGCCCTACTGGACACCGGGTCACAGGTCACCACCATCCCGTACGTGCTCTTCAAGCAGTACTGGAATGACTCGGATATCACCCGCTACCTTGACGACGACTTGAGTATCATCGCCAGCAATGGTCAGCCCGTGCCACAGATTGGATTTAAAGAGGTGACCATTAAAATCGGTAGAGTCGAACTGGCAGCACAGGGACTGATCATTGTAGACATTGACAAACACGAGAGTCACCCAAAGATAACTCTAGGAACTAATGTAATTGAATATTGTCTTGCAGAGGTGATTTTCCTTTTACAGCAGGTTGCCAAGAACGCCAGCTCCGGCCAGCAGCGAGTGCTCCAGAAAGAGATCCGGGCACTGATGCGACGGCAACAGCTAGAACTCTCCGGTGGTGAGATTGGTAGCGTGCGAATGTGTGACCCTTTCCCTATTGCCATGCCCCCGAAAAGTGAAATGATGATTTGGTGCCGGGCAGCTATTGGTCTGAGAGGTAGAGATTACCAGGCAATGGTAGAACCAGTTTACTCAGACAGTAGGCCCACCATTTTGACAGCACGGGGGGTGGTCAATGTACGCCATGGGAGGGTGCCCATTCGCATAATAAATATCGGGAAGAGGGAAGTGTACCTGCCCCGGTATGCCACGCTAGCCAAATTGTATACCATCAATCAAGATTCCATACAGTCCGTAGAACCCTTGCCTCCATCTTCCCCGGAGGAAGGTAACGGCTCTAAGAAAACAATGGAGGACTGGTGTCAGCAACTACATTTGGGTACTGACTCCACTCCCTCACACCAGAAACAGGGAGTCTATCGGGTGGTTCAAGAGTACGAGAGAGTGTTTAGTAAACACCCGTTAGACTTCGGGCGAGTCAAGGGGGTAGAACACCACATCCCCACGGGAGACCATCCTCCCATAAAAGAGAGGTATCGACCCGTACCCCCTGCACACTACCAACACGCCAAGGGGATGCTTAGAGACATGAAGGAGGCTGGGGTGATCAGGGATAGCTGTAGCCCCTGGGCAGCTCCACTAGTCTTAGTCAAAAAGAAAGACAACACCATGAGGATGTGTGTAGATTACCGGAAAATCAACCGTATCACACACAAGGATGCGTACCCCTTACCAAGGATAGAGGAGTCTTTGGCTGCTTTAAGATCTGCTAACTTCTTCTCTACCTTGGATCTCACTAGTGGGTACTGGCAGGTTCCTGTAGCAGAGGCGGACCGGGAGAAGACCGCATTCACCACCCCGATGGGACTTAGCGAGTTTACCTGCATGCCGTTCGGACTCTGCAACGCACCAGGAACCTTCCAACGATTAATGGAGTGCTGTCTGGGCCACAGAAACTTCAAGACGGTCCTGTTGTACCTGGACGATGTCATCGTATATTCCAAGACGTATGAGGACCACCTGAAACACCTGGCGGAAGTGTTCGAAGCTCTGGCAAGCTACGGCCTAAAGGTGAAACCCTCCAAGTGTCACCTCCTGAAACCAAAGGTGCAGTACCTGGGACACGTGGTGAGCGCTGATGGAGTGGCTCCCGACCCTGATAAGATCACCGCAATTAAGGAATGGCCAAGTCCCTCCAGTGTAAAGGAAGTGCGGCAGTTCCTCGGGTTGGTAGGCTATTACCGCAGATTCATCCCCGGTTTCACCAAAAAGGCAGCTCCTATGCAGGACCTCCTGATAGGCCAGTCCCGGAAGGCCAAGAACCAGAAGCCACCCTTCAGATGGGAGAAGTTAGAAGAAGAGTCCTTCCGCCAGCTGAAGATGGCCCTCACGGGGGATGAAATCCTGGCGTACCCTGATTACAGCCAGCCCTTTATCCTCTACACCGACGCAAGTAACATCGGGCTAGGAGCCGTGCTGTCCCAGATCCAGCAGGGGAAAGAACGAGTAATCGCTTACGCCAGCCGAAAACTGCGACCCACCGAGAGAAACCCTGAGAATTACAGCTCATTTAAGCTAGAGTTCCTGGCAGTGGTGTGGGCAGTCACCGAACGCTTTAAGCACTACCTCGCCTCTTCCCAGTTCACCGTGTACACGGATAACAACCCGTTGACACACCTGGATACGGCAAGACTCGGTGCCCTGGAGCAGAGATGGATGGCCCGCCTGTCCAACTTTGAGTTCACAATCAAATACCGGGCAGGACGCTCCAATACCAACGCGGATGCCTTGTCCAGAATGCCAAACCTACCGGACGTAGGAGAAGATCCAGAGGGACTGGAAGAAGTCGAACTCCCCGCGTTCCACCGTCATGGGACTATCCAGTATTCCCACCGGGTAAGGAGTAAGCAAGCTGCTACGTTTAATCCCTTGCCTCACTACAACTGGGCGGAAACGCAAGACAGTGACCCTGCCGTCCGACTGGTGAAGGAGATGCTGACTCGGCCAGAGGCTCGCCTTGACCCAGACGCTCCGGAGGAAGCCAAGCAACTGTGGGCTGAGAAGAGTCGACTGTTCCTTTATAAGGGGAAGTTGTGCCGCCGAATGGTTAACTCCCGGACGCATGAACTAATTTGGCAAGTAGTGGTGCCACGAAGAGACGCAGCCATGGTGATGGAGGCATACCACGACGGGGCTGGACACTTCGGATGGAAGAAGCTGGAGTTCCTGCTGCGCGGGCAGTTCCACTGGGTAGGCATGAGGGGAACCATCGAGAGGTGGTGCAGAGACTGTGGCCCGTGCAACCTAAGAAGGAAGGACCGTGCCAGCCAGAAGACTCCCCTGCAGTCCATCGTCACCCGGCAGCCGTTGGAACTGGTAGCCTTGGATCATGTAAAACTGACCCCAAGCAGAAGTGGCTACGTCTACGCACTAACCATCGTGGATCACTACTCCCGGTTCTTGGTTGTCGTCCCCGTCAAGGACTTAACAGCTCGAACAGCAGCTAGAGCCTTCCAGCAGCATTTCTGCCGTCCACACGGGTACCCGGACCAAGTTTTGACAGACCAGGGACCTGCCTTTGAAGCGGAGGTCTTCCAAGAATTCTGCACTCTGTATGGCTGCCGGAAGATAAGGACGACACCCTATCATCCGCAAACTAATGGACTTTGTGAGAAAATGAACCAGGTGGTGATAGATCTTCTGAAAACATTGCCCCTGGAAGAACGCAGTCTGTGGCCCGAGAGGCTGCCCGACCTAGTGGACCTATACAACCACATCCCGGTAGGTTCCACCAACTGTACCCCGGCTTACCTGATGAGGGCAAGACCTGGTAAGCTACCTGTTGACCTGGAGATGGGAGTCCTGACACCCGAGGACACTTCACCAGAAGCAGACTGGGACACAGAGAGGCAGCAGCAGTACCGGAAAGTACAGGAGAGCGTGGAGCGAAGTCTCTGTCAAGCTAGGGAAAGACAAGAGAAAACTTACAACCAGTATGCTCCCGCTGTTCCCCTGGTACCCTGAGAGCAGGTCTTGAAGAGGAAAAGGCGGCTCCACAAGTTGGACGACCAGTGGGAGAAGGACCCGTACATCGTACTGCCCTCAAGCCACGACAACCCAAAGGTCTGTACCATCAGTAAAGACGGAGGGGAAACCACAACCATTGTATCCCGGGATCACCTGAAGAAGTGTCCCGAACAGCTACGGAACCCTGAAGAGGAACAAGAAGACCCTCGACCCGTAGAGGAAAGGGAAGACATGGTTAGTACTGTGTTCGGAGACTTCCCTCGGTCTTGGACTCAAGTCAATGGCGCAGTTGTGGTACCTGTACTCACCTTC
Source organism: Phyllobates terribilis (assembly GCF_046119375.1). Lineage (NCBI taxonomy): Eukaryota > Metazoa > Chordata > Amphibia > Anura > Dendrobatidae > Phyllobates > Phyllobates terribilis. The sequence continues at coordinate 596,780 of NW_027363384.1, read as the reverse complement.
CTCCAACCAGCATCCCAAGCACCTACGGAGCAACAGGTAGAGCTGGAAGAACAGCCGGTCCAGGAGGCAGAAGACCCCACACAGGCAGACCAGGAGGATCAACCCTCTGCTTATAGTGAACCTGCCATACCTCTAGTGAGCCAAAGGGCCCGTGGACAGCTGCCCAGTTTACCCTTGACAGCTCCTACACCCTGTAGTTCAGGGCTAGACAGTCAGCTCCGTAGGTCCACTAGGGCCACTAGAGGCCAGTTACCCGCACGTTGGAGGATTTGAAGTGTTTAAATTGTTTTATTTGTGGTCACCTGTCTGTTACTTGTGTATAATTATGTGTTTCTAGTTATTTATAGGAGTCCTTGGTGGATTTACCGGGAATCCTTTATACATGGTTGGAGCGTAACCTAGGGATGGACTAAAGACTGTTAAGGACTCGGGGCAGGACAGACCCCTACCTGGTTACGTCTCCCTGTTTTGGTGAAATGGACACCTTGCTTTTCTTCAAAAACTGCACCCGGTTGCGGACACGCCGTGACCATTCTAATATGTTTTTTTTTATTGTACCGTTTCTGTTTGTATTGGTTATGTTTTTCTAAAATATGTTTAGTCCCGGAGTACTAAATTTCACTAGGGGGGAATGTGGCACCCCAGGGGTCTGGTTTCCACAGTAACAGCAATGTTATGTCTGAGAGCAGGTGGGAGGTCTCTTGGTCAGGAATCCTATGCATGCCGCACCTCCTGCCCAGTCCTGGGAGGGGAACAACTTCCCCTATATAAACCTGGGGCTGAGGCAGGGTTAGTGAGTAGAGAAGAAGTAGAGACAGAGAAGCAGATATAGGAAAAGAACATCAGGAGCTCTGTGGGAGCAGTGCTACAAGGAGTCAGGGGCTGGCAGCTGCAGAGCTCGCCCTGACTGAGAAGTTATCACCGGACCCGGAGTCCGAGGCTGTGGGGACTAACTCCTATCCAGCAGCAGAAACCGACCGGCAGGGGATTGCAGGTCCTCTGGCCCAGAAACCCGAAGGCACGGTCACACGTGTGGGACCAGCACCGCCGTCGTGGAGCGGAAGCTACTAGAAGGCCCCGAGTCACCGGCCATACGGGTGAGCACCACACGGTACACTCAGGGACGTGGGCTACTTATACCCGCCTCTAGCAAGGTAGCCAGAAGAGTATCGTTAGTTTGGGAGGCCTACAACTCCGCCTGGCCAGGGGAGATCCCATCTGCTCAAGGACTGACCAGGCCCCAATCGCTAGCCAGTACTCCGGGAGGGTCTATCTTTGTCACCAGTAAAGACCCTGAACTACACCGTACCGTCTCCGAGTGGTTCCTGCTACCCCCATCATCCACGTCGGCTGCCCTGAGGCCATACCCCTCCCGTTGGGGGTTATACTATCACGCTGCACAATCCTACCACCGGCCTCAGCGGTCTGCCCTGCAGCAGCAGCTCCTTAGCTGTACTCAACGGGTGGCGTAGTCGTTCAACATCTACCGCTAATACAGCGCCACTTAGTCTGACTCCCTGGGCACGGACCGGATCACCGCCACGAGACTACAACCCTCAACAGATCCGGCTCCGGGTAAGCTCCCGCGTGCGCAACGCTGCGCGACACAGGCCCAGGGGCGCGTCATTTCTACCTCAGCACCGGAATATTCTTAGCTCTTAAATCATTAAACCAAAACTAGGACCCTGGACAGGGCACCTGTATTGGCCAGCTGACGTCCGGGTCTATGCTCTACAGAAAAACTAAAATATTTTATTACGTTTCTATGATCTGGGATCTCAGAAAACATATCCCTATTGTCATGGCCAGCTCCAGGTTTTTCTGGGCCCTGGGCAAAAGAGTCTCAGTGGGCCCCCTTAACACATACCACGATTCATATATATATATATATATATATATATAATACAATGCAAAGATTTCACTTCTTACAGTACATGAGATATATCTATTGTAAATTCTACAAAAGCTCAAAAAACGGCGAATTGCTCCACACAGGATACTGGCCCCCATAAAATGCTCCATACAGAATACTGGCCCCCATATAAAGCTGCATACGGAATACTGGCCCCCATATAACGCTCCATACGGAATACTGGCCCTCACATAACGATCCATACAGAATACTAGCCCCCATATAACGCTCCATACAGGATATTGGCCCCCATATAACGGTCCGTACAGGATACTGGTCCCCTTATAACGCTCTATACAGGATACTGGCCCCCTTATAACGCTCTATACAGGATACTGGCCCCCATATAATGCCCCATGCAGGATGTCCCTTTCCCACCCATATAATGCTCCATGCAGGATGTCCCTTTCCCCCCATATAATGCCCCATGCAGGATATCCCTCTTCCCCACCATATAATGCCCCATGCAGGATGTTATCCCCCCTCTTTATAATGCCCCATGCAGGATGTCTCCCCCCCCTATATAATGCCCCATGCAGGATGTCTCCCCCCCTCTTTATAATACCCCATGCAGGATGTCTCCCCCCTTATATAATGCCCCATGCAGGATGTCTCCCCCCCTCTTTATAATGCCCCATGCAGGAAGTCTCCCCCCTATATAATGCCACATGCAATATGTCACCCCCCCTCTTTATAATGCCCCATGCAGGATGTCACCCCCATATAATGCCCCATGCAGGATGTCACCCCCCCATATAATGCCCCATGCAGGATGTCACCCCCCCATATAATGCCCCATGCAGGATGTCACCCCCCCCCATATAATGCCCCATGCTTCTGTTATAGCAGAAGCTGGAGTCCCTCAAGTTTAAAGGCCCCATCTATGCTATATAAGTCTGACAGTTATTTTAGGTGAAAACAACAGCTATGAATGTTCCTTCTTGTATCAATAGCGTGTCCTTGGGAGAAGATAAAGTGATTCTCCCTGGCCAGATGTTTCTTCTAGTGTAGCAATAATGTGTTCTTGCAGAAAGATGAAATGACCTTGCTAACTAGATAAGTCTAATTAAATATTTTAAAGCATACAGAAACTAGCTTTTTTCGCTTGTTCAGCTAAACTGTATAATCGAACCATATGTGGCAAATCCGTTTCCTGCCTTTAGGGTGTATATTAGCCCTGTGTTTTGTAATAAAGTTTTTAGAGTATGTTTAGACACAAACATCCTGTCCTGTTTCTTCATTCTCTCCGAGCTCGTAATCCAAAGGATAGAAGACCCAAAATTCAGTGACGACAGCTGGCGCCTCGAACAGGGACCTTGAGTTAATCTACCCAAGGGTGCTCGACCGGTCCGAGACGTGGGACGAGTGAAGCTCTCTGTTGGTGATATATACAGTGCTGAGGTAAGAATAACTGTTATATTCTACCTAATTATATCACTGCATAGAAGAGACTCCCTCACCCCCGAGCGGTCGGCTCCCCAGGTAATTCAACAGATTGTTGTCTGGCTCAGGTCCCTTTGAACCAGTAGAATCCCTCAGATAAATTGACAGTCCTGCCTTCTATCCTTTGGAGAATTTAAGAATGAAAGTATGGATCCGATGATTGTGTTGTGGATGTGTCCCGGGATTGATGTTTTTGGTCTGTTTTTCTGGTTGGCGTATAAGTCCTAGAGAGGCTAGTAGTGGAATGGTTCAGAAACCTTTGTGGCCCATTGTCTAAGTGACCATTGTCTAAGTGACTGAGGAGTCTCTTCTAGGTGAGGAGAACCGAAAAAATGGGGAACCAAAATGCTAAGGAAGGCATTATAGCCAAAGACTTAGTGGTACGCAGAGAAGGGAAACAGGCACTGATTGGAATTGACAAAATATTGTGTAAAGCGGGAATGAATGAGAATGGAGAGATGAATGGAGAGAAATGGAAATCCTTCTTTAACTCCTATCATGGATGGCTGAAAGATAAGGGTCTGTTAGGGACAGTAGATGTATGGATGAATGCATGCGCTTATTTTGAAGGAGAGATTGAAGAATTAGGAGACGGACGTTACAGACTGACAAAAACTGGAATGACAGATTTTCCTCCCTGTCCGCTCCCGACGTCACCCCCACCCCAGTACCAGAATTCCCAGGAACCTAAATGTTGGGTTTGCCCCAGATGTGGACAGCAGAATCCCTTGACAGTAGACATCTGTGTGGCATGTGGAGGACCGAGACCCCACCCAGCTAGTCTATTCCCAATGAGGACGGTAGTTGTGCCAGGAGCACCAGCAGCAGCAGCAGCAGCAGCAGGGGGGGATGCAGTGGTTCCAGGTCAGGAAGCTCGTACAATGTTAATGTATAGACCATGGAGCCCTTCAGAGCAGTTGGCACTGATCTCCCAGCTGCCAGATCCGTCCCAGTCCCCTATGGGTTTTGCTAGAATGATCACCACCATACAGGATACGTATCATGCCACTAGAATAGATCTGCAGGGGGTAATTAAGGGAAAATTGGCAGATGAAGCCCGCTATGATAGGTTGATAGATGAGACAAAAAAAACAGTATGCCAATAGGACCGGACCCGTAGATGCAGAATCTAATGATGCAGCAGCTGGAGTCCTATTCGCAGCAGCGTTGGTAAAAGCATGTCAAGACAGGCAAGCAGAAAAGCAAGTTACACTAGAAGATAGAGTGCAGGGAAAGGAGGAAGATCCTAAGGATTATTTCTATGCACTAAAGAAAACCTGGTCAGAAATGGGGTTCAACCCCGGGAATAAGACTAGTGAGAGGGTATTAGCAAGTGCTTTCATGAATGGACTAAAGAAAGAGATTGCAGAGAAGGTAAAAGCAAGTAGACCGGACTGGAGATCAGTGAAGGCAGAAGATTTAGCTAGAATAGCTCAGGGGGCACAGCATGACATAGCGCAGGCAAAAAGAGCTGCCAGAATACATATAGTAGAGACGACCCCCAGAAACAACAGAGGCAGAGGACGGACTGAAGGAGGAGGACAGAAACTGTGTTACGGATGTAAAAAGCCAGGACATTTTAGAAAGAACTGTAGGACCAACCCGTATCCAAATGCTCAGAGTACGGGTCCTCCAGCCGACCAAACAACGCCCCCATAGGATGAGGGTAGCTTGCACATGAACCCCCTCATCTCCTTACCCCCAACTCCCAGTTGTATAGTGCAGGTGAACCTACCAGGGGGACATGAAATCGATTTCCAAATAGATACGGGGGCCGACAATTCAGTAATTACGCAAGGTGATTGGCCATATGTAGCGCCCCAAGGACTTGGTCACTACAGAGGTATTGCACCTCATCCAGAGGTGTGATATCCCACTCCCGGGTAAGGATGGAGTATGGATCAAGGCTAAGTAGGCTGCATACAGCACACACACCCCATTTCCGAGGGACAGCTCAACGGTGCTCCCACTAGACAGAAGTGCAGGCACGACAGCATCTGTCCCTGGCTGGAGTGGGGAGGGGGGTGGAATACCCAGTGCTATAGGGGCAGATAGGGGTTGGGTCCGGAGCATAGGAAGGAGCCCATTGGTTGCTAGTCACCTGGGCTCATGGTCAGAGGGAGGTATATAAGGTGGGCACTATCTTAGAACAGTGTTCAGTCTGAGAGAGGAAGTGACAGAGCAGGGCCTCTGTGGAGCTCTGCTCCGGAGGCGGGCCTAGCCTGTGAGGCCCAGCCAGCACTGAAAGAGAAAGAAGAAGAAGTTCAGTCTGTGAGGAGAAGTGGAGAAGGCAGGGAGCAGGGCTGCTGCATGGGCTCTGCTCCCTGGGCAAGCCTAGCACAGAGGCCGGGGCCAGAGAGAGAGAGAGGAGAAGGAACAGTGGAAAGGAAAAGGAAACAAGACCAGAACAGAAGTAACAAGTGAAACAGAAAGGCTCAGGAACGAGAAGGAAGAGAGAACCCTAAGGACCCAGGATATTGCGGGTGACGGGTTGGCAGAACAGGGTACCGGATCCCAAATTGGTGGAAGCGAATCATCTTCAGCCAAGAACCGGAGGTCGTGACCAGCCCTTGGTGCGACCCCTCGTTACACCTTGCTAGGAAGGCATACCATATAGGGTCAGGGACATGGGCACGTAGCCCTCCCAAGAGAAGGCCCGCGGGAGCTGGACATAAGCTTGGTCACTGGTGGGGCACGAGCAAGAGAAAGGACGGAAGGGAGCTTTGAGACATACTCCAGAAAGACCTGGGAGTTGACCGAGTCCCTTGCCTGGTGGACGCAGCACGGCTTGGGTGGTCACTGCTTCGCGAGAGTGACCTGGAGAATACAAACTGTGAGTAAAGGACATTGGATTGCAACACGTTGTCTGTGACTTCTTGCTCCTCCGGCACTATTGGTACTGGTACTATCTCCACCATCACTCCCATCATCCACGCTAACTGCCCTGAGGCTGTACTCCTCCTGTGGGGAGTCATCCCATTCTTAGCTGCACATATAACACGGGCCTCAGCGGTCTGCCTTGCAGCGGCGGTCTCCATTGACCGCAATCCACGGGTGGCGTAGTCGGACACTTGTTATTACACTAAGACTGCCACTGAATTGACCACCCTGGGCACGGACCGGGTCACCGCCACGGAGACTACAACCCCCAGCGATCCGGCTCCGGGTATTCCCTGCACAACACAGGCCCAGGGGGCGCGTCAACTTTGGCGTAGTCGGCAGGATTCAAACCAACCCGCCACCAACGGGTATTGCGTGCCTGAAAAAGACTTTTGCACTTACCTGAGAGAAGTTTCCCGCCATCAGACGCCATTTTCGGGACGCCGCTCGGGAAGAAGAGGGGCGTGGACGCCGAAAGCGCGTGGGATCCGAAGCTCCGCCCCACGCACTGACGCTGCGTAAGGTCCTGGAAGGGAGAGGGAGTGACGCTGACGTCACAGGAGCGCGACGCAAGGTCCTCAACCCCGACGATCGACTGCGGAGCCGCGGCCTACGGAGGAAGATCATCGCAAGGTAGGCCACGGTCCGCCGGGGGGGGGGGGAAAGACATCGGGAACGGAGAGCAAAATGGCGGACCGGCAGCAGACTAAGCTGCCCAGCATCGGCAGTGCCCCAGTCGTCACAGGCCCCGACCAGCACCAGGAGAAGACGGGTGACGCAGGAGCGGTCGCGGGAGCAGGTAAGAGGAGTCTCCCTGTCCCGGACGCTGCCAGCGTCAGCCTGCTCCCGGGCCCCCTGGTGGAGCCGCCGATCCCGGGCGCTGCAGACACCGACCTGCTCCAGACCCCGCAACAAGCCCTGCAGCCGAGCCCTCCAGCCCTGGGCACCGCCACCACCAGCCCGCGCCCAGGCCCAAAGTCGCACCCTCTGACCCCGGGCGTCATCAACAGCGGCCTTCTCCAGACCCCGCCGCAAGGCCTACTGCACAAGGGTGCCAAGGGACAGTACGCCCTCCACGTTCACCGGCTCACGGAGGAAAAGCTGCAGTACCACCAGTACGAGGAAAGCCAAGAGGACCCGGACGGGTCTGAAGACTGCCCTCAGGAGGGAGCTCAAGGAGGACATAACTATTAAAAGAAAGTAGCGTGAGTAAGGAACTGTACAAAGTTACCCGTCAGGGTACAAGGACTGTTTTTCTTTTGAACTGTTAATAAGTGTGGTCCCCGTTGGGACAGCTAAAAGACTGTTACCCGTTTCCAAGATACCCCCTTTCTTACCTGGCTGAGGACTGAGAGCAGCCATCCCCTTTCCAACCGGCCGAGGACTGGGAACGGCCAACCCCTGGTAAATAGTTGCGCTTCTTAAAGCGCCCCCTACTGGTTTTTTAAAAGAACTGCAACGTCTACCTCAGGACGAATTAAATGGACTGTTGCACCTTTGAGAGAGAAAGTGAACACCTGGTCGCAAGTTGTCCAGCGGCCAGAAGTCAAGAATGCGTTTTTGAAGAATGTTTTATTTGCAAAAGTTTTATAGTGTGTTTTATGGTAAAAGAGTTCCGGAAGTAATAACCAAAAGTGTTTCATCAGAGTGTTTCCCATGAAGGGAATTGTACAAGTGTGTCTGTTTCCTGATGTAAGCAGTTAATGAAAAAGTTTTTGCATACCCTGTGAATTGTTTTTGCTCTGTTCCAGCCCGAGGACGTGCTGTGCTTTACCAGGGGGGAATGTAGCGCCCCGAGGACTTGGTCACTACAGAGGTATTGCACCTCATCCAGAGGTGTGATATCCCACTCCCGGGTAAGGATGGAGTATGGATCAAGGCTCAGTAGGCTGCATACAGCACACACACCCCATTTCTGAGGGACAGCTCAACGGTGCTCCCACTAGACAGAAGTGCAGGCACGACAGCATCTGTCCCTGGCTGGAGTGGGGAGGGGGGTGGAATACCCAGTGCTATAGGGGCAGATAGGGGTTGGGTCCTGAGCATAGGAAGGAGCCCATTGGTTGCTAGTCACCTGGGCTCATGGTCAGAGGGAGGTATATAAGGTGGGCACCATCTTAGAACAGTGTTCAGTCTGAGAGAGGAAGTGACAGAGCAGGGCCTCTGTGGAGCTCTGCTCCGGAGGTGGGCCTAGCCTGTGAGGCCCAGCCAGCACTGAAAGAGAAAGAAGAAGAAGTTCAGTCTGTGAGGAGAAGTGGAGAAGGCAGGGAGCAGGGCTGCTGCATGGGCTCTGCTCCCTGGGCAGGCCTAGCACAGAGGCCGGGGCCAGAGAGAGAGAGAGGAGAAGGAACAGTGGAAAAGAAAAGGGAACAAGACCAGAACAGAAGTAACAAGTGAAACAGAAAGGCTCAGGAACGAGAAGGAAGAGAGAACCCTAAGGACCCAGGATATTGCGGGTGACGGGTTGGCAGAACAGGGTACCGGATCCCAAATTGGTGGAAGCGAATCATCTTCAGCCAAGAACCGGAGGTCGTGACCAGCCCTTGGTGCGACCCCTCGTTACACCTTGCTAGGAAGGCATACCATATAGGGTCAGGGACGTGGGCACGTAGCCCTCCCAAGAGAAGGCCCGCGGGAGCTGGACATAAGCTTGGTCACTGGTGGGGCACGAGCCAGAGAAAGGACGGAAGGGAGCTTTGAGACATACTCCAGAAAGACCTGGGAGTTGACCGAGTCCCTTGCCTGGTGGACGCAGCACGGCTTGGGTGGTCACTGCTTCGCGAGAGTGACCTGGAGAAAACAAACTGTGAGTAAAGGACATTGGATTGCAACACGTTGTCTGTGACTTCTTGCTCCTCCGGCACTATTGGTACTGGGACTATCTCCACCATCACTCCCATCATCCACGCTAACTGCCCTGAGGCTGTACTCCTCCCGTGGGGAGTCATCCCATTCTTAGCTGCACACATAACACCGGCCTCAGCGGTCTGCCTTGCAGCGGCGGTCTCCATTGACCGCAATCCACGGGTGGCGTAGTCGGACACTTGTTATTACACTAAGACTGCCACTGAATTGACCACCCTGGGCACGGACCGGGTCACCGCCACGGAGACTACAACCCCCAGCGATCCGGCTCCGGGTATTCCCTGCACAACACAGGCCCAGGGGGCGCGTCACATACATTGACACTGATTTTTCACATCATGTCATTGCCACCCCCTTCAATTCCCCGTCTGTCCTGCTTCCTGTCACTAAAAGAATTCCCCTGCAAATTCAAGGAGCCACTGTACATAGCAAGCTCATGGTATCGCCCCGAGGCCAATGTAACCTTTTGGGAAATGATGTGTTGTCCCAATTACAAGCACATATTGAGTATCATCCCGATGGCACTGTCACCATGACCCCAGGTTTAAAACCAAGTACCCTTTGCAAAATTATGTCACTAGATATTGCCAGCATAGAAGAGACAAATGAGTTTCCCCCGATATTGGAGCAGGCTGTACCACATGATTTTTGGGCCTCAGACAAAACAGATGTTGGTAGGTTAAGAGTTCAACCAGTAATGGTGAAATTAAAACCAGGAGCCATCTTGCCTCAACAGAGGCAGTATCCCCTTAGCTCGGCTCAGGAGAATGCCATAGCCCAGCAGGTCCAAAAATTACTACAGAGAGGAGTCCTAGTCAAAACCCAGTCCCCTTGCAACACTCCCCTGTTCCCAGTAAAGAAAAAGAGTGTGCCAGGACAACCAGCCGCATATAGAATGGTCCATGACCTCCGGTTGGTTAACAAAGCCACAGAACTTCTAACACCAGTTGTGCCCAACCCGCATACTCTTCTGTCACAGATACCTTCTAACTCTCTTTGTTTTTCAGTGGTCGATTTGGCAAATGCATTTTTCAGTGTACCATTACATCCTGACTGCCAGTACCTGTTTGCTTTCACATTCCAGGGCAGTCAATATACATGGACAGTGTTGCCACAGGGTGCCCAGAATTCACCCACAATGTACACTGCAAGTCTGCAGGAAATACTGGAGGGATGGTCTGAACCACATATCGTTGTTTTGCAATATGTCGATGACCTGCTCATTTGTGCCCCCTCCAGGAAACAATGTCATAGTGCAACTATATCGCTTATGTTGTTTCTCTATCACGCTGGCTGCAAGGCATCGAAAGATAAGCTTCAGTTTTGTAAATCTTCAGTCACCTTTTTGGGACATTGCATTACACCAGGAGCTCGTCATTTAACAAATGCACGTAAACTAGCAGTACAGGCATTCACCGTCCCCATTAATGTTGCAGCCCTCAGAACTTTTCTTGGACTTGTTTCCTATTGCAGACAGTGGATTCATGCCGCCTCTGTTTTAATGCAGCCCCTCTATGACTGTCTTACCCCAACACCTTTTGTACTAACATCAGAGGCAATAGACTGTTTTTATTCTCTCAAGAACCGTATTTTGGCTGCTCCAGCTTTGGGTACACCTAATTATGAGCTCCCATTTACTCTGTACCTTCATGAACAAGCTGGACATGCAGCAGGAGTTTTAACTCAAACACACGGTGATAATCAGAGACCTGTTGCCTATTTTAGTGTCAGATTGGATGCGGTAGCCAGAGGTGCACCATCCTGCGTACGTGCTCTGCATGCTGTTGGACTATTACTCCATAAATCCGCAGACATTGTTCTTGACCACCCGCTCACCGTTCTAACACCTCATGATGTCTACACTATATTGAATCAAGTGCAACCCGCTCACCTCTCAGCAGCACGTCATCTCAGGTTACAATGTGCACTGTTAATGCCTCCCAATGTTTCTTTACAGAGGTGTACTACCCTGAATCCAGCAACTTTGTTACCTCTCTCGGATCTAAAGGAGGAGTCAGGTACTGTGCTTTTTAAGGAAGATCCAAGAGAGGAAGTTCCTCATGACTGTGTACAAATGATGGCACAAGAAACGGCAGGTTTACCTACTGTATTTGAACATGAATTACAAAATGCAGATTTTGAATTTTTTGTAGATGGATCCCGTCATCAGGACGATTCAGGTACCTTCCATACTGGATATGCAGTTGTCTCCCTCAATGCAGTAATCAAGGCAGAACCAATGCTCCCACACCAGTCGGCTCAAGAAGCTGAACTTAGGGCCCTAACCGAGGCCTGTAAACTAGCGGAAGGTAGTATTGTTAACATTTACACAGATTCTAGGTACGCATTCGGTATATCGCATGATTTTGGTCCAATATGGAAGTCAAGAGGTTTCCTGACGGCAGCAGGACACCCCATTAAGAATGCTGATGCGGTCCAGCAGTTAATTAATTGATGCGCTACAACTACCTAAACAAGTAGCTGTCATAAAGGTAAGAGCACATACCAGACGCACCGACTAGGTAAGCAGAGGAAACGCGATGGCAGATGCAGCGGCAAAAACAGCAGCCTGTAAGCCGCAACAAGGGTCAACAGTACGTCAGTTAAGTGCCCCTAAAAACCCCTTTGTGTCGGAGGACATCTTATCCCAAATGCAGGCGCAGGCTCAAAAGGAGGAGGTTGATAAGTGGTTAAAGGAAGGTGCATGCCTGAATGAAGCAAATGGGGTATGGGGGAAAGGGACACGACGATGCCTTCCAAGGGCACTGTACCCAGCAGCTGCCCAGATACTACATGGGCCGACACACCAATCTAAAACGGGTGTGATGAGTGTGATGCAGAAACATTGGGTGGCACCAGGATTCTCCACCTGTATTGAAAACCTGGTACAAGGGTGCATGATATGTGCTACACATAATCAGGGTAGAGTAGTTAAAACACCACCCAAACACACCCCCCGGCCCCTTTATCCATTCCAGAGACTGCAAATTGATTATATTCAGCTGCCAAAGTCAGGATCATGGGAATATGTGTTGGTCTGTATTGATTTGTTCTCAGGATGGCCAGAGGCTTTCCCGATTGCCAAAGCCACGGCTACGGCAACCGCAAAGAAACTGCTTGCGGAGGTGGTCTGCAGGTATGGGGTACCAGTGGTAATTGAGAGTGACAGAGGTACACACTTCACAGGTGAAATAATGAATGAAGTCATGTCAGCTCTAGGAATTCAACAAGCATTCCATACCCCATATCACCCACAAAGTAGTGGTACAGTGGAAAGACTGAATGGGACATTGAAATTAAAAATTCAGAAAGCCATGGCTGAGACAGGAAAACCATGGCCGGACTGTTTACCACTTGCTCTGTTTTCAGCAAGATACACGCCTAATAGAAAGACTGGACTCTCTCCATATGAGATATTGTTTGGCAACGTACCCGGCCTAGGGTGTTTCTATCCGCAAGCATTAGAAATGAACAACCATGTGCTAAGTTCCTATGTGAGGGCTTTACACAAAAAGATTAAGCAAGTACATGATAATGTCTTCAGTTCTCTTCCAGATCCAGATCAAGACTCTAGCAGCCATACGCTGCAACCTGGAGACTGGGTGGTTATAAAAAGACACGTGAGGAAAAGCCTAGATCCACGGTTTGACGGACCCTTTCAAGTTCTGCTGACCACAAGTACAGCCGTTAAGCTAGAGGGAAAAGAGACCTGGATCCACGCGTCCCATTGCAAAAAGATACTAGGAGAACCAGCGGACAAAGAATGATGACATTGTTTATACTTACCTGCATACTTGCGACCACAGGTGCATGGACTAGGTTAGGCACCATGGATGGAGACGACAATAGATTCATTAGACACCATCTTGCTCTAATCGATGGACTAAAGGAGCAAAACCAGACCATTGCTAATTGTTGGATATGTACACATGCCCCTGTGACGTCCACTAGCATACCCTTTCTCGCTGTCCCGGTCTCATGGGAAGAGATAAACTTTTGAGTGAACTGTTCAGATACTTTGGCCAATAATTCCACACAGAGATTTTCCTTTCTAAATCCCGCAAATTGGTTTAAAGTTATTGGTGGGTGGTTGGCTGGTATAGTACAAGTTATTTTACAGGTTTTGCTAATGTGTCTTCCGGTTTATTTGGTTTTTAAGTTTTTTTTAATGTGTATTCAGCGTTGTACTAAAAGAAAACATAGAAATTCGTATTGATAAATGAAGGAACAAAAGGATGGAATGTTATAGCAGAAGATGGAGTCCCTCAAGTTTAAAGGCCCCATCTATGCTATATAAGTCTGACAGTTATTTTAGGTGAAAACAACAGCTATGAATGTTCCTTCTTGTATCAATAGCGTGTCCTTTTGAGAAGATAAAGTGATTTTCCCTGGCCAGATGTTTCTTCTAGTGTAGCAATAATGTGTTCTTGCAGAAAGATGAAATGACCTTGCTAACTAGATAAGTCTAATTAAATATTTTAAAGCATACAGAAACTAGCTTTTTTCGCTTGTTCAGCTAAACTGTATAATCGAACCATATATGGCAAATCCGTTTCCTGCCTTTAGGGTGTATATTAGCCCTGTGTTTTGTAATAAAGTTTTTAGAGTATGTTTAGACACAAACATCCTGTCCTGTGTCTTCATTCTCTCCGAGCTCATAATCCAAAGGATAGAAGACCCAAAATTCAGTGACGACACCTCCATACATTAAAAAAAAAAAATCAAATACTCACCCTCACCTCACTCCTCCTCACCTGCTGCCGCTGCTCAGGTCCGGACTCCATTGCTGGCATCTTCCCGCTCTGCGCTGCCTGTGATGGCTCCTGGGAGGGTGCGGTGGAAAGACATCACCGCGCCCTCTAACCTGAGACATCACAGGGAGCGCAAAGCGGGAAGACAGCGGAGCTGCGGAGGCATGGGGAGAGGTAAGTATCCGGCTGCCGGGGCCCTGAGCAAGTGGGGGAGAAGGGCGGGCGCTGGCACCGCTCTCCTTCGCCCATAGCCCGGCGTGGTGCCCGACCGCAAGTGGGCCCTCTCGCCTGCTCAGGGCCCTGGCACTTGCCCGGGTGCTGACGCCGGCCCTGCCTATTGTTCTGTACAGACTCCTGTACTTCTAGTACCTGAGCACCTGACACGTCTGACATTTTTACCTCAGATCAAGCTGCGTTTTACAGTATCAGCAAAAGATATGAGATTTTAGAAATTTCACTCATATGCTTGATTTTTTTTCCTGACTGAATTTGACAAATGCAGCGTTTTTAAAATCCACAGCGTGTCAATTCTCTCAGTGTTTTTGTAGCTTTTTTTTTACAAAGAAATGAAAGGGGGAAAAAATGCTGTAAAAATGCAAGTTTTTTACAGCGTTTTGACAGCGGTTGTGGTGAATGAAACTAACTTTATTAAAAATGTACTGTAGACAAAGCTCATATGTAATCCACACCCAAAAAAAGGCTACAAAAAAGTGACAAAAATGCAGGGAACATGAGGAAAACCAGGGGTTTTGAACACAGTGTTTTTACTGCCAAGACAAGTTTTTATTGTTGCAGTAAAAAACACAGAAAAACGCTATGTATGAGGGTCACTAACATGGGCCCTTCAAAGTTAAGCTTAAATAATATTCTAGATATGACTCTATTATACCAACTGAGCTAAACTGCAAGGGTCCCCGCAGGGCCTGACTGTCCATCTGGAAGTTCCAACAAATACCAGATGGGCCGGTGTGGACACTTGTTGACAGTATCCACTTTCTGAGGATGTGGATATCATTAACCATTAACAACTGAGGTGGAGCAGAGAGCCATGGACTCCCTGCTCTGCCACTTGCTCAGAAAAGCCGTAGACTGCTTATGTCTTATGAACTCAAAGAGGTCAGCACCACATGAGGGACATCAGGCGATGCAATGACCTCACTTCAACATCTGCTGCACCTAGACTGTAGTGAGGAGGAGAATATCACCCCTCAGCGTGGGAGAGAGGGGGTGATAAGTATTAGCATATGTTTCTGGTTTCCCAGGACACAATTATTACATAAGAAGGCCCGGGGGGCATTATAAGGATACACAGGGCACCACTGTCATGAGACATTATTATTATTATTAGTCAGTATAGGGGGCATTATTATTATAACGTAGCCCAGTGAATATAAGTATTATTATAAGGAAAAAGAGGACACCATTATTGATAGCAATAAATTTAGATTTTCTTCAAGTATTTGCAATTTGAGGAGATCTGAGTTGCTGCAAATCTATTTTTTTTAATTTGTCAAACTAGGTGAAAACATTGTCTGCTCTCTGTTACTGATAGAGGAGACTAGATTACTCCACATGCTCTCCTCACACACTGAGCAGCACTTATGTCCATAAAATGGCCGCTGGGGGAGGAGCATGTGACCAGATCAGCCTATCGTATCAGCCTCCTCCAACAGACAAGCAGCTCTCCTATGTGAGGAGTTTTAGTATTGGAGGCTGAGGACAGGTCTGGTCACTGCTCCTCCACCAGCGGCCATTGTATGGACAGAATGCTGCTCAGTGTGTGAGGAAAGCTGCACTAATAAGTGTAAATGGCCGCCCCCTTTAATATACGTGCTTAAATATTTAAGGGGTGCAGTGAAAAATTTATATGCGAGCAAGTAAGGTTCAAATTTCGGTGTTAATTTCACTTAATATCATTGTGGCAGTGTAAAAAAAATGTTAATGCTCATTGATTAGTTGACGCCGACCCATGCACCAAAGAAGATGCCACATCTGTCGCTCACTAGATTGTTTTATGTTTAGGCTGCCCTCTACTGACAACTAGAGGAATCATTTGCAGGTCAAGTATGTAAATCTGCATGGTATAGCATTAGTACATGAAATTGGCCCACTAAGGGTCTTCTCTATGCAATTATAGCCTATTTTGAACTCCCATGCCCAATATATTTGAGTGTCGCTTGTACTATTTATTTGAGAAGCCTTATGAGTATAGTATGCCCTTATCAGAATGACAATGTTTGCAATAGGCATATAGATTGTATGATATGTCATGGAACGCACTCAGCTGTAAAGTTCCAGGATTGACTGTGCATTGAAATCTAGGTGACAGCGGCGAGGCGGCTTCACTGTGTCCATGATCACATGATCCCGGTGCTGGTCACATGCTCTGACTGGGAGAATGGCGGCCAGGTGGTTCCGGCGTGTGGAACGCATACTGACTCTCCGGTCACGTGCTTCCTGTCACGTGTTTCCGGTGACCACGGATATCCGGTTGTGCTTGGAGCACATGGGGCGTGCAAAAGAGACGGTTGCATCTAGTTTGGAGTTGATTATTTGTGGTCCTCAAACAATCAACTCCATTCTAGCTGATTCACCATTGAGCCGTCTAGTTTGGAGTTGATTTTTTGAGGGCTCATTTTATCAGCTCCACTCTAGACGGATCACTACTGAAGTGACTGGATCGGGGGGATATTTTGTGGATCTCATTCCAGCATCTCCACTCTAGCTGATTCACTGGTGAGGTGACTGGATCGGAGTGGATATTTTGAGGATCTCATTCCAGCATCTCCACTCTAGCTGATTCACTGGTGAGGTGACTGGATCGGGGGGATATTTTGTGGTCCTCATTCCAGCATCTCCACTCTAGCTGATTCACTGGTGAGGTGACTGGATCGGAGTTGATCTTTTGATGATCTCTCTGCAGCTTCTCCATTCTAGACAGTTCAGTTTCTACACTGAAGTTCCTCAAAAAATCACCTCCAATGTCCAGAATGGAGCAGATTCCCGGATCCTCATAGCCTGCAATGTAGTGGAATTGGAATGTACACACATTGTAGATATATATCAGCCTTATAATTCTAATGATTTCATGTTTTTATTTTTTAAGTACTTGCTCAAACTGTTATATTTATTACGTATTTCCAAAGGGCAAAATTTTATTTTTTTCATGATTAATCAAACTTGCATTTTATTATCGCTTTTTGTAATATAAATAATCACACACAGCGCTGATCGTTCAGTTTTACGTGGGGAAAAACGTAACAAAGCGCAGCGACAGAGTCCTCATAATTTACAACATTGTATTGGAGTGGATTTTTTGAGGACCTCATTTTAGTAACTCCATTCTAGCTGATTCACCAGTGAGCCGTCTAGATAGGAGTAGATTTTTTGAGGACCTCATTTTAGTAACTCCATTCTAGCTGATTCACTAGTGAGCCGTCTAGATCGGAGTGGATTTTTTGAGGACCTCATTTTAGGAACTCCATTCTAGCTGATTCACTACTGAGCCGTCTAGATCGGAGTAGATTTTTTGAGGACCTTCCTATAGCCTTCACTCTGTACAGTTTGGTGCTGAGGTGACTGGAATCGAGTTTTCTCAAAGAGTGAGCGGAGCCTCGTGGGGAGTAACGTAACAAAGCGCAGCAACACAGTCCTCATAATTTACAACATTGTATTGGTGTGGATTTTTTGAGGACCTCATTTGAGCAACTCCATTCTAGCTGATTCACTAGTGAGCTGTCTAGATCGGAGTGGGTATGTTGAGGATCTCCCTGTAGCCTCCAAACTGTACAGGTGCTGAGGTGACTGGAATTGAGTTTTCTCAAAGAGTGAGCGGAGCCTCGTGGGGAGTAACGTAACAAAGCGCAGCAACACAGTCCTCATATTTTACAACATTGTATTGGTGTGGATTTTTTGAGGACCTCATTTGAGCAACTCCATTCTAGCTGATTCACTAGTGAGCCGTCTAGATCGGAGTGGGTATGTTGAGGATCTCCCTGTAGCCTCCAAACTGTACAGGTGCTGAGGTGACTGGAATCGAATTTTCTCAAAGAGTGAGCGGAGCCTCGTGGGGAGTAACGTAACAAAGCGCAGCAACACAGTCCTCATAATTTACAACATTGTATTGGTGTGGATTTTTTGAGGACCTCATTTGAGCAACTCCATTCTAGCTGATTCACTAGTGAGCCGTCTAGATCGGAGTGGGTATGTTGAGGATCTCCCTGTAGCCTCCAAACTGTACAGGTGCTGAGGTGACTGGAATTGAGTTTTTCAAAGAGAAGGTGTAGCCTCGCGGGGAAAAACATAGCAGAGTGCAGCCGACAGTCCTCATAATTTACAACATTGTATTGGAGTGGATTTTTTGAGGACCTCATTTGAGCAACTCCATTCTAGCTGATTCACTAGTGAGCCGTCTAGATCGGAGTGGGTATGTTGAGGATCTCCCTGTAGCCTCCAAACTGTACAGGTGCTGAAGTGACTGTGACTCGCCCCCTGGGCCGTGGGGCACTCGGATCCGGGCAATAGGGAACGATGGGGGTAGTAGTGGCAACCCGGTTCCGTGGCTCAGGGTGGTCAGGCCAGTGGTAGTCCGTTATGTGCTATTGATTATGTCCGACTACGCCACCCGTGGATTTGCGGTCATTAGGAACCGCCGCTGCAGGGCAGACCGCTGGGGCTGATGATATATGCAGCTGGGATGGTGTGACTCCCCACGGGAAGAGTGTGGCCCCAGGGCAGTGTGGTGGATGGTGGGAGTGATGGTAGTGAGAGTCCCGATGCCGATAGTGCTGGAGGAGCAAGGAGCACACAGACAACAAGTTGCAGTCCAGGGTCTTTACTAAAACAGGTAAACTGACCCATAAACAGTCCCGGCTAGTAGGGGACCTGGATGTCTGAGAGCAACGGGGAAATTGGCCCTGGTCAGGGTGAGGGTGTAGGCCTACTGTGCTTTCTGCGCTCCTTCTGGCTATCTCCTCGTTATAGGGTAACAGCCCACGTTTCCGAGCTTTCCGTGTATTCTCGCCTGTATGGCCTGCGACGTGGGTTCCTTTCTGCTCCCAGCCTTGTACGGCTTTACTGGTCCCTTCGGTTGTGGCAGGGCCTCCAGGCTTCTTAGGCCAAGGAATATACAGTCCCTTGCGAACTGGTTATCTGCTGGAGAATGTGGAATCCTCCCAGCCTCAGACACCAAAGTCTGGTAAAGTAAGTCTTTTATCTGCCAAGACAGGCTCTCTTCGCCTCTTGTCTCTGGCTTGTGGCTCTCCTCCTGCCACACTTCCTCTTAGGTGCAGTGCAACTGTCTGTCCCTGCTCTGCTCTGGGACAAGTCTCAGTGCTGAGACAGGCCATCAAGTTCTCTCAAACCCTGCCCCCAGTACCCGCTTTTATAGGGGCAGCCTGCTCCCCCTACTGGCCTGAGACAGGAGGCATTGCATGCTAATGTTCCCCTGACCAGAGAACCTCCCCCTTGCTCTCAGACACAGCTTTAATTACACTTGTGGCATCCAGGCCAGGGTGACACAACTGGAATTGAGTTTTTCAAAGAGTGAGCGGAGCTTCGCAGGGAGAAACATAACAGAGCGCAGCAACACAGTCCTCATAATTTACAACATTGTATTGGAGTGGATTTTTTGAGGACCTCATTTGAGCAACTCCATTCTAGCTGTTTCACTAGTGAGCCGTGTAGATCGGAGTGGATTTTTTGTGGACCTCATTTTAGTAACTCCATTCTAGCTGATTCACTAGTGAGCCTTCTAGATCGGAGTGGATTTTTTGAGGACCTCATTTTAGTAACTCCATTCTAGCTGATTCACTAGTGAACCATCTAGATCGGAGTGGGTATTTTGAGGATCTCCCTGTAGCCTCCAAACTGTACTGTTTGGTGCTGAGGTGACTGGAATCGAGTTTTTCAAAGAGTGAGCGGAGCTTTGCAGGGAGAAACATAACAGAGCGCAGCAACAGATTCCTCATAATTTAGAACATTGTATTGGAGTGGATTTTTTGAGGACCTCATTTTAGCAACTCCATTCTAGCTGATTCACTAGTGAGCTGACGCGCCCCCTGGGCCAGTGCTGTTTGGGGATACCCGGAGCCGGATCAGATGGGGGTTGTAGTCTCCGAGTGGCGGTGACCCGGTCCGTGCCCAGGGTGTCAAACTCAGTGTGTGGCAGTCCTTACAGATGTTGTTGGATGTTCTTTGTGTCGACTACGCCACCCGTTGATTTGCGGTCAAAAGGCCGCCGCTGCAGAAGGGTCCGCTGAGGCTGGTGGTGTGTGTGCAGCTGTGGTAGTATAACCCCCAACGGGAGGGGTATGGCCTCAGGGGGTCAGATGTAGAGGATGGTGGTTGTGGAGGTGCAGTGTGGATGGTAAGAAGACTCAGAGTCGGGCTGTGCAGTTCAGGGTTTTTACTTACTGCTGTTCTTTTGGTCACTCTGGCCTTGAGTGACCACCCGAGCCGTGCTGCGTCCACCAGGTCCTGGACTCGTCCAACCCCCAAGCAATTCTGGAGCGTGATCCTGAGCTCCCTTTCTGACTTTCCTTTCTACGGCCGTTCCCACCAGGGATCCACTTATGTCCGGCTTCCTCGGGTCTCTTGTTGGTTAAACCCTTTTCTCTGGGTTCCCTGACCCTATACTCGGTGTGCCTTCTAAGTGGATTTAGTGAGGGTCGTGGCATATCCTGCCCACGACCTCCGGTTCCTGGCTAAGGTGTGCTTTGCCTCTGCCAGCTTTGGATCCGGTACCCTTGTGCCAACCCTTCACCCTTCTGGTCTGATTTTAGGTTCTTGGGGTTCCTTCTTCTTTTCCCCTCTGGGTCTTTCTTTTCTCCTCTCTCTCTCTTGGCCTTGGAGCTGGCTGAGCCTCTCTGCTCTACTCCTCTACAAAGACTGACTGTCTGACCCTGTTCTAAGATGGTTCCCACCTTATATACTCCCTCTATGTGTGAGCTCAGGTGACCAGCACCCAATGAGCTCCTATCTTTACCCAGACTGCTCCCTCTATCTGCCCCTACACTACTGGGATGTTCCACCCCCCTCCCACTCCAGCCAGGGACAGACGCTGTCGTACCTGCACATGTTTCTGGTGGGAGTACAGTAGTTCTGTCCCTCGGTAATGGGATGTATGTAGTGTATGCAGCTAGCTGAGCTCAGTCCCACACTCCATCCTTACCCGGGAGTGGAATACCACACCTCTGGGTTGAGGTGCAATACCCCTGTAGCAGCCGAGTCCTCAGGGTGCTACATTCCCCCCTGGTAAATCACAGCACATCCTCGGGCTGTAAGAGAATAAAAACATCCACAAACATACAATTTTTTCATAAAACATAAACATATAAAACATCATATATATTAGCAGCAATAAACTTTTTTTTTTTTTTTTCTTGTTCCTCCGGCCACGGTGCGACTTGTGACCGGGTAAAGTGCAACAGTCTATTCTTGAAAAACAGTTTTCCTATAAAACCAGTAGGGGGCGCCTTAGAAAGCGCAACTATATACAAGGGGAAATGGCCGCTCTCAGTCCTCGGTCAGTGGGAATAGGGACACACGGGTTGCAGTTCACACTTGTCCCAACGGGGAACATCTTTAAATCAGCAACAGTTCACTGTACCCCGACGGGTAACTATATACAGTCTCTCTTTACCGTACTTTAATGACGGCGTCCTCCTGCTCCTTCTTTGTATTCTTCAGACCCGTCCGGGTCCTCTTGCTCCTCCCCACACCGCAGCTCCTCCTCCGTCAGCCGGTGTACATGGAGGGCGTAGGGTCCTTTGGCACACTTGTGCCGGGTAAAGGTGACCTCATCCCCTACATATAGGTCACGACCTCTGTGTCCCTCCGGCAGATGGCTTTCTACGTCTCTGCGGGTGACAAAGACGTCGCCGGGGGTATGATGGTCTCTTATGAAACCCCAACCGTGCTGCATATGAAATTTAATCGCAGTCCCGGTGGTACGGGGACCATGAACTGCACGGGGGTCTCTCCTGGTCCGGCTCTTCTGCTCCGCGCTCCGCACCTGCATCTGTTTCTCACGGACCCGCCTCTCTCTTCGTTCTCGTTCGAAGACTGCCAACTGCTGGCGGCAGCACTCCACACGCTCCGCTGCGGCTGCCCGTGTTTCTTGAGTGAACCCCATGAGGTCTTCTCCGGTGGGGTCCCACTCGAACTGTGCTTCTTCCAGCGGGAGCGGGGTTCTCCTGACGGGCTTCGGAGCCGGAATCAGGGGCTCGCACAGGGGCCTTGCTTTTTGGAGTTCCAGTTGGTAGTACTCCTGTGGCCATATAAAAGGCTGCCCATCCGGGCACGTGTGCTGGGCAAATAGATCTTCACCCAGGTGCGGCACTCGAGATGTTGAGGGCGCGGTGATGGTAGCAGCGCCCGGGTTGACCAGGGCTTGCGACCAGGCTTGGGGCACCCTAAAGGTAAAGGGCACCGTAAGGACGGCGGCGCCCGGGGTTACTCGGCCCTGCGACCAGGCCGGTGGCTCCGCGGAGGTAGGGGGCGCTGTTGGAATTGCGGCGCCCGGGGGTACTAGACCTTGCGACCAGGCCGGTGGTGTTTCCTGCTTTGCCGCGCTCAGGGTTGAGGCGCGTGACGTCACAGGGGTCGCTGCCGCGGCTTCTGCTTGAGGCCTAGTCTGGAGCGGTGACGGTGCAGCGACGGGCACGGCAGGGGGAATTTCGGGCTCTGCGACGGGGAGCTGGGGCAGGCTCACGGTTTCTCGGGTCGGGGTAGTGACGTCCCCTTTACCTGCCTCCGTCTGTTCAGCTCCCTCCTCGGCGCCGTCTCCGGCCTTCACTCCTCCTGCACCATCCTCAGAGGCGGTCTGTCTCCTCGTCTCGGGTGGCGTGCTCCGCTGACGGGTTCCGGTCTGCTGGGCCATCTCTCGGCTCCACTCCGCCAGCGTGTCTCGCTGCACCTGGGCCATCCTCCGTGCGAGGCCCTCCAGCGCGGTCTGTGCACACTCCCGGTCTCGGGGGAGCTGTGCCAGGATCTCCACCAGACCTAGTGGGGTGGTTGCTTGCAGCAGGCTCCTGACCACTGGGTCGGTGCTGCCTGACTCTCCCTCCATCTCCGGGTGTGCTTTCTCCATACTCCTCTCCAGACTTCTTGTCTCCGGGTGCGCTCTCTCCAGACTCCTCCAGGCTGCACCCATCTTCGCTCTTTTGTTCTGTCTCCGCCCACATTGAGGGTGGTCCCGGGGCAACTTGGTGATTGTCAGTTCCAGGGGCAGTTCCCTCACGCTGATGGACATCTCTAGCATCACAGTCTCTGTTGGTGGGGGCGGTTTCCGCTTTTGGCGCCATTCTTCGACCTGGCCCACGATGGGAGGTGGCCTCCTGCCACCCTCTGGCACGCCCATAATGGCGTCCGCTCTTCCAAGGCGGGAAATCTTCTGAAATGGCGGGAATCGTCTCCCAGTGGCGGGAAACTCCGTGGATGGCGGGAAAAAGCTGCAGATGGCGGGCAACCGGCGGGAAATGATCCGTGATGGCGTCCGATGGCGGGGACCCTCCGGAACCGGCGGGAGACTTCTTTTTGAGGTAAAGGTGAACTTTTCTTCAGGCACGCAGTACCCGGTTGTTGCGGGCACGTTATCCTGCCGACTACGCCAAAGTTGACGCGCCCCCTGGGCCAGTGCTGTTTGGGGATACCCGGAGCCGGATCAGATGGGGGTTGTAGTCTCCGAGTGGCGGTGACCCGGTCCGTGCCCAGGGTGTCAAACTCAGTGTGTGGCAGTCCTTACAGATGTTGTTGGATGTTCTTTGTGTCGACTACGCCACCCGTTGATTTGCGGTTAAAAGGCCGCCGCTGCAGAAGGGTCCGCTGAGGCTGGTGGTGTGTGTGCAGCTGTGGTAGTATAACCCCCAACGGGAGGGGTATGGCCTCAGGGGGTCAGATGTAGAGGATGGTGGTTGTGGAGGTGCAGTGTGGATGGTAAGAAGACTCAGAGTCGGGCTGTGCAGTTCAGGGTTTTTACTTACTGCTGTTCTTTTGGTCACTCTGGCCTTGAGTGACCACCCGAGCCGTGCTGCGTCCACCAGGTCCTGGACTCGGCCAACCCCCAAGCAATTCTGGAGCGTGATCCTGAGCTCCCTTTCTGACTTTCCTTTCTACGGCCGTTCCCACCAGGGATCCACTTATGTCCGGCTTCCTCGGGTCTCTTGTTGGTTAAACCCTTTTCTCTGGGTTCCCTGACCCTATACTCGGTGTGCCTTCTCAGTGGATTTAGTGAGGGTCGTGGCATATCCTGCCCACGACCTCCGGTCCTGGCTAAGGTGTGCTTTGCCTCTGCCAGCTTGGGATCCGGTACCCTTGTGCCAACCCTTCACCCTTCTGGTCTGATTTTAGGTTCTTGGGGTTCCTTCTTCTTTTCCCCTCTGGGTCTTTCTTTTCTCCTCTCTCTCTCTTGGCCTTGGAGCTGGCTGAGCCTCTCTGCTCTACTCCTCTACAAAGACTGACTGTCTGACCCTGTTCTAAGATGGTTCCCACCTTATATACTCCCTCTATGTGTGAGCTCAGGTGACCAGCACCCAATGAGCTCCTATCTTTACCCAGACTGCTCCCCCTATCTGCCCCTACACTACTGGGATGTTCCACCCCCCTCCCACTCCAGCCAGGGACAGACGCTGTCGTACCTGCACATGTATCTGGTGGGAGTACAGTAGTTCTGTCCCTCGGAAATGGGATGTATGTAGTGTATGCAGCTAGCTGAGCTCAGTCCCACACTCCATCCTTACCCGGGAGTGGAATACCACACCTCTGGGTTGAGGTGCAATACCCCTGTAGCAGTCGAGTCCTCAGGGTGCTACAGAGCCGTATAGATCGGAGTGGATTTCTTGAGGATCTCCCTGTAGCCTCCAAACTGTACTGTTTGGTGCTGAGGTGACTGGAATCAAGTTTTTCAAAGAGTGAGCGGAGCTTCGCAGGGAGAAACATAACAGAGCGCAGCAACAGAGTCCTCATAATTTACAACATTGTATTGGAGTGGATTTGTTGAGGACCTCATTTGAGCAACTCCATTCTAGCTGATTCACTAGTGAGCCGTATAGATCGGAGTGGATTTTTTGAGGACCTCATTTGAGCAACTCCATTGTAGCTGATTCACTAGTGAGCCGTATAGATTGGAGTGGATTTTTGAGGACCTCATTTGAGCAACTCCATTCTATCTGATTCACTAGTGAGCCGTCTAGATCGGTGTGGATTTTTAGATGATCTCCCTGTAGCCTCTATTCTGTACAGTTCATTGGTGACCTGAGTAGAATGGAGTTGCTGGAGCGATGTCCTCATAAGATCAAATCCAATCTAGACGCCTCATGACTGAAACCTCCAGAATGGAGTTAATTCCAGGAGCTCCTCATAGATTCCAATCTCATGGCATAGGAATTATAAATGTATGTATGTATTGTCACTTTTTGTGACATACATAATTACACACAGCACTGATTGTTCAGTTTTGCTCAAATTTGACTTTTACTGTATTTCCACCAGTCCCAGGCACAGCAGCGACATTTCTGAAGAGTGGGCGGAGCTAGACAACATTTATGTGATCATTTCTGCCACATTTGTGATATAAATTATGATAATGTCCAGCCGCTCTTCATAATGCTGGTGCTGACCAGGACTGGTGGACAAACAAGAAAAGTAAAATTTTATCAAACATGAACAATCAGAGCTTTGTGTAAGTTTTTAAACTATGAAAAGTGATAATATAAAAAACAAACAAATTTTTTAATTTAACAAAAAAAAGCTTTCTACCTCTCACATTTTATTAAATACTGGCATGCAAAATTTGTTTCTTCATGAATTGTGGTTGTAATCTTGTATAATGTCTGCCAAGAAATAATAAAACACCCTGCAGCAACTCCAATCTATATTTTTTTTGTTTTCTTTTACATTTTAGCCCCTTTTTGTAATACAATCTTACTATTAGCGCCATATAGTAGTTTTGGCCAACATCTTGTAGTAATGTCCCCATCATGGTTCCTATCTTGTGCTTATGTCCCCCATCATGGTACTCATCTTGTTTTATTGTCTCCCATCATGGCCATCTTGTAGAAATATCCTCCTACCTGGTCCCCTTTTTGTAGCAATCTCACCATTCGGCTCCCTATCTCACAGTAACGTGTCCCTTCCTGGTCCCCTTTTTGTAGTAATGTCTCTTTGCAGTAATGTCAAGATCCTGATCCTCATCTTCTAGTACTGTTCCCATCCTGGTCCCCTGCAGACATTAGCTGCTGGCCTGTGATTGACCCACAGTTGGCATTGGTATAGCTGAGCAAAGAGCTTGTCTGTGCACGGCGCCTGCAATATGTTCCACTGAAAAAGTGCTGACGTGCCACAATCCTCAAGGTGTATGGTGCCTGCGGCCTGCATGAAGCAGCCTCTGTGGCCAAATGTTTGAGACCCCCACTCGAGTCTATAAAGCTACAGCTGCCAATCAAGATACAGGGTGCCATGATATACTGAGGGGCTGCGATTGGCTTGATTAGTTATTCTGTGATGACAGATTCTCTTTACACCCCGAGTGATTTCAGACCAATCACCTATTCTGTGTAGAAGTGATACAGATTTACAAGACAGTGACTTGAAGGGTCAACGTGATATTTGAAATTTTTTCTCAACATTTTATTTCAGTTATATTTTCAAGCAGATCAGGGGGTGTTCATATCCTGAGCCGACCATAAGCTGCCCCCAAAAAACTCACTGTCTTCACCGAGGGGTGCGCAGTTCAGGCAAAAGAAACGTATACACAGTCCATAATATGGATATCCATGGAAAATGGAGGGCTTGTAGTGATCGATGGGTTATTGCATTGTGGGGTGGCTAGGTTCTGCTTGAAAGTATAAGGACATTCACAAATGAAAAAGATATCATACAAGGTTTACTTAAGTCTTGCAAATAAGAAAACAGGTGTACTGGTGTGATAATTCTAAAAATACAGGTGCATCTCACTAAATTAGAATATCATCAAAAAGTTAATTTATTTCAGTTCTTCAATACAAAAAGTGAAACTCATATAGAGTCATTACAGACAGAGTCATCTATTTCAAGTGTTTATTTCTGTTAATGTTGATGATTATGGCTTACAGCCAATGAAAACACAAAAGTCATTATCTCAGTAAATTAGAATAATTAACAAAAAACACCTGCAAAGGCTTCCTAAGCATTTAACAAGGTCCCTTAGTCTGTTTCAGTAGGCTCCACAATCATGGGAAAAACTGCTGGCTTGACAGATGTCCAGAAGGCAGTCACTGACACACTCCACAAGGTATCAGAGTCTGGAGGAAGAGTGGAGAGGCCACAATCCAAGCTGCTGGAGGTCTAGTGTGAAGTTTCCACAATCAGTGATGGTTTGAGGAGCCATGACATCTTCTGGTGTAGGTCCACTCTGTTTTATCAAGACCAAAGTCAGCGCAGCCGTCTACCAGGACATTTTACAGCACTTCATGCTTCCCTCTGCCGACAAGCTTTTTGGAGATGGAAATGTCATTCTCAAGCAGGACTTGGCCCCTGTCCACACGGCCAAAAGTACCAGTACCTGGTTTACACACAACAGTATCACTGTGCTTGATTGGCAGAAAACTCACCTGACCATAACCCCATAGAGAATCTATTATAGAGAATCTATGGGGTATTGTCGAGAGGAAGACTAGAGACACCAGACCCAACAATGCAGACGAGCTGAAGGCTGCTATCAAAGCCATCTGGGCTTCCATAACACCTCAGCAGTGCCACAGGCTGATCGCCTCCATGCCACATTGCCGCATTGATGCAGTAATTGATGCAAAAGGATCCCAGACCAACTATTGAGGGCATTTACTGACCATACATTTCAGTAGGATAACATTTCAGATTTTAAAATAATTTTTCAAGCTGTTATAAAGTATTCTAATTTACTGAGATAATGACTTTTGTGTTTTCATTGGCTGTAAGCCATAATCATCAACATTAACAGAAATAAACACTTGAAATAGATCACTCTGTGTGTAATGACTCTATTAGACAACCAACAGAAGATTAGACCCCTAAAATATAACTTTTATTCGAATATGCTAAAAAGGACTCAGTAGTCACCATAACAACAAACACAAAAACAAGACAAAATGCCAGGGAACAGGGATAAGTCACACATCAGTCAGGAAGGATTACGGGCTCTATCTGTCCCTATTTTGTCCCTAAATTCTCTCTCTTCCTGACAGCGGAGGTTGGCACCCTAATTTTTGCTCCGTGGCGCCCCCGCTCAACGTTGGTGTCCCTAATATCCCTGGTAAATATCTATCTTTATATTTAAAAAACCACAATCGTGAATAAAAGATAGAGAAAAGTGAACGTACAGATTAAGAAGCCGACAATTCATCATAGATATGCATTTAAGGAGACCCAAGGGAGAGAATTTAGGGACAAAATAGGGACAGATAGAGCCCGTAATCCTTCCTGACTGATGTGTGACTTATCCCTGTTCCCAGGCATTTTGTCTTGTTTTTGTGTTTGTTGTTATGGTGACTACTGAGTCCTTTTTAGCATATTCGAATAAAAGTTATATTTTAGGGGTCTAATCGTCTGTTGGTTGTCTAGTCTTGCAATTGGGCCCCGCTTATACATCCCTTGTTCAGGTGTGTAATGACTCTATATAATATGACTTTCACTTTTTGTATTGAAGAACTGAAATAAATTAACTTTTTGATGATATTCTAATTTAGTGAGATGCACCTGTAGATAAAAGGGTTTAACTTGAATTGACGTCATAGCACAGACCTGCATCAACTCAGCTTAAACAGAACAAAACCCATAGGACCCTATTCATCATAGTTTTTACTCCAGAATTCTGTTATAAAATGCTCAATCGTATAATTTGGATGCAACTGAAGACTATGTAAAAATGTTGCAACTTTTTCCTTTCTAATGGCATTTTTATCGGTAAGTGGGCAGGGTTGTGATGACTGCTGTTTGGCAACTTCATCATGAGCAGCGGTGGTCGCTACAAATCTTCCTCCAGTAAGTGGCATAGCGCATGGAGGCGCTGTCCAGCCATCAGACGCTTCTGATGAATATGTCTCTTAATGAATCAGGAGCTGCGTCCTTCACCTCCGCCCTCTCATCAAGACATTAATCAGGTGCATAGTTCTTTAAGGTGACAATGCAGCAATTTAGCTCGAGTAGTTAATATTTTGTATGCATTTATGTACATAAATGACATAGCCGAGTGCTGGGATGGCCTATTTTTATTAGTCCTATACAGAATCCATAAATGGACGGACCGACCTGTGCTAAGCATACGTGAAAATTATTTTATCAAACATGGACAGTCTTTCCTAAGTAACATTGGGGTCCCTGGTGGTCCTAACCTCAGCAACTTGTATTTTATCCAATATGACAGTAACAGTGTGTCCCTCCCCAGCCTGTGTTCATGTACTCTATGTAATGTAACCTGCTTTAGTGTAAGGGGTGTAAGGCTATGTGCCCACGATGCAGAAATGCTCAGTTTCCGCATCTCCCTGGCAGAAAAAACGCATGCGGATTGCACATGCGGATTGCACATGCGGATGTGAAGCGTTCTTCACTTGCATTTCCGCATGCGGGTTGACAAGCGCTTTCCAAGCGATTTTAACATCACTTGGAAAGTGCTTGACAACTTGGTCACACTATATAAATCCATGCAACCGGCATGGATTTTTATAGTGTGACCGAAAGAATGGTAAAAAATAAATCTATACTTACCTTCTGATGGCCCCCGCTGTCTTGCTTCGCTCCGTCCTGGCTGCCGGCAGCGCGCGGTACACTGAAGGACCTGCCGTCATATGACTGACGTCAGCGCAGGTCCTTCAGTCCACAGCACGCTGCCGGCAAGTGAAGAAAGGGGCACCGCGAGCCATCAGAAGGCAAGAATAATATTTATTTTTTATTTTATTCTTTTTTTCACAGGTTCTATGGTACCCAGGTCCGGAAGAGAGTCTCCTGTCCTCCACACCCGGGTGCCATCCGCACATAGAAACGCATATTATCCATGTGTGCAAATGTGCGGACACAGATGATATGCGTTTCAATGCAAGTCAATGGCGGCAATTACGCTGCGTGTCCGCAAAATTAATGGACATGCTGCGGATTATCATTCCGGAAAAATACGCAGCATGTGCACAGCACGGATTATCATTGGGGAACATGGCAGGCCTTCTACCATGCATTTAAGCGTTTCTGCAGCGTTTTTGCCGGTGCTTAAATGCATCGTGGGCACACAGCCTAACAGCGTGTCCCTCCCCTGTGTTCATGGACTGTAATGTTATCAGGCCTAGGTCAACATCCCTTGTTGCATCTAGAGGGTGTGAACCCTTCCCCCATCCAGGGGCTGATCCCAGTAGACAGAACAATAGACTCATGTTTGGCCCAGTCAGTTGTGTGGGGCCTCCCGATGCTGGAGGGTCTCAGGCTGCGGCCAGATCCTCCTGGCGTGTGTGGATTGATAGAAGCCGCCACGTGGGACTGTGTTGTGTCCCTCATCTGCTGGATCCATTGAACTTATCCAAGGACTATTTCTATATTTTCCCTGGCCGGAGGCGCCCCTGGACTTGTTTCTGCTGTTATATAGCAAAAAGGAACCAAATACAGAGTATATGGCAAAGAATCAAAAAACTTTATTGTAAACAATATACAGAAAAGACATACATGATTAAAAAGGACGACACACAGACAACCAAACTGGGTGACACATATACAACATAATAATAGATGTTAAATATCTATTGGGATAAAGTACAAGAAGTGCTAGTATTCAAGTCATTTATGCACTGGTACAAAATTATGGCACATTTCATCACTATGGATATGTACCACGTGCCATATGGCCTATAGTGCCCTATGAAAGAAAGCTAAAGAAATATATTGCACTCTTACCCACATTAGATCAGCACCCAGAATAAACAAGGACCTCAATGCGTGTTTCGCGTGGTATATCCTATGGATTCCTCGGGGGGGATTGTTTAATAGGACATTCCATGTCTTTTTAAATATACTTTTGGTCCGTTCCAGTCACGTGACCGCAGGCCCTAATCATCTCCTGGACCATCAGCGCATGCACGCTGAACCGCCCGAGCCAGATACGTCACGCACGGCCATCAAGGTGAACCACGCATGACAGGGAACCAGGACTCGTTGCCATGGCCACCCTCACACCGGCCACGCAGCCCCCCTGGATGCCCCTCTACTCAGCCCATGCCCCCCTCACACCAGCCACGCAGCACCCCTGGATGCCCCTCTACCTAGCCCATGCCCCCCTCACACCAGCCACGCTGCCCCCTGGAGGCCTCTACAACATTTATTCACATGGTCAGCTCTCCCCACCTCAGTCCACTCCGGATCAGCATCAGTCCTCACAGCAGAACGCTGAACACGAGCTCCTCAGCAGAGCCATAGCCAGGGCACAGGTTGTTACACAGCTCAGTACAGGAACCTCAGCCGAGTCCTGGAACTCTTTTTATTAGAAAAGTATAAAACAAACCATAAAACACACTGCACAAAGAACAAATTGCAAAACACAAACAAGTCCAAATTATAATGTCCAGTATGAATTAAAAGGCAAAAATGTCCTGCAATGTTCATGGAACATAAAACGTCATTTCCAAAAGTCCCCCCCAGCAAGGGAAGACCTTAACCCTTTTTTTCCAAAAATATCCCCTTCCAACATTCACTCCACATTCATACCTAAACCTCCAAAACAAAACAACAAACTGGCCCAGTTTTTTTTTTTTGTTCCCACTCCCAACACCCAAGGTCCCACGATAGTCTGTGGCCTCATCACACCAGGGTCCCACTAAAGTTTGTGGCCCACAAAGATACCAGGTCCTTTTGCCTTTTTTCCCATCCATTTTAGGATGTCCAAACCACCAACCCATCCACCAAAACCCCTCCCCCCCTCCCCCCTGAAACCCCCCACCCAACCTACACTAAACCCCCCCCAAACACACATCATAATACACAGACATATAAAAAATAATATACGCAACTTTATAACACTACAATAAACCTAAAAAACTTAATCACATTACCATATACAACAACCATGAACCAAAATCAGACCCAAGTTCGGTGCTTGCAAGCCCTATATACGGGTTCCAATACCATAAAACAAAAAACTACACGTGAGGGTAACAGCCCACCACCGGGAACTGGAGACTACAGAGGCTCTCACCCTAATCTATCACACAGAATCCTATCCCTCTCTAATAAAGAAAAAGAAAAATCTGTCCCTACCACCCTACCAATCTTTCCCTACCTGTCCCTACCTGTCCCTCACTACCAACCTAATACTAACTACCTGTCCCTAAAGACTGTCCCTACGTGTCCCTCCCTGACCCTACACATCTATCTGACCCTACAAATAAATATAAAATATAGAAAGGGACTAAACTAACCCTATCACAGACACACATTCCCTAACTCTCCCTAGGGCACATTAAATGAGAACCCCCTCCATAGAAGGGAAGCCCTCCCTGCACCCAGCCTCTCATACTCCAGCGAGCGCACTTTTGCCAGGTCACCCAGGATGTTCCTAATCACCTCTTCCCATGGGAGGACTTTCTGCTGGGTGGACACTAAACACCGTGCGTTCCACGTGTAAAACCTAGTCACTAAGCTAACTAAGAAAACAGTGCCCCGATCTCGGCCACCAAGGGATCTGAATGCCCCATAGGCCCACTCCGCATAGGAAAGGCCTGCCAGCCTGGGCCAGCCAATGGAAGCACCCACCCTCTTGTAGACCTCTGTATTAAAAGGACACCGAAGCAGGAAGTGCTCCATGCTTTCAAGCATGCCGCCACACTCCTCGCGGGGACAATCCCGGTCATCAGAGTTCCTGTACTTCAGGTTGTCCCTCACATACAGTCTCCCATGGAAGCAGCGCCAAGCCAAGTCCCAAAACTTCAAGGGGATCCGCTTAGAGTTTAATAACCCGAGCCCCACCTCCAGATCCCGGCTTGGGCAATCCTTGAGGGCCAGGGGCTTCTGGAAGTGGGTCAACAGAACCCTATTGTCAAGTAACCTCTTTGACAAGGTCCTGATCTCCCACACTCCCAGACCCCACCGGCGGATCACCTTCACAACCAGGGTAGCATAAGCCGGAAGATGCCCATGAGGCGTGCGAAGGTCCTTCACCCGCCCTCCTGTCTCCCATTGCTGGAAGAAAGGCCGAAACCACCCCCTACAGGAGAATACCCACGGAGGAGCCCTCTCTAACCAGAGGTTGGCGATGTTTGCCTTAAGAAAGGTGTTTACTAGAAACACCACTGGGTTGACCATACCCAACCCTCCTAGTCTCCTCGTGCGGTACGTGACCTCCCTCTTTATTAGGTTCAGCCTATTCCCCCATAATAGTTGGAAGAACAGGCTGTAGACCCGTGTCCAAAGAGGTTCTGGCAAGATGCAGACGCTGCCCAGGTATATTAATAAAGGGAGCAAATACCCCTTGGCCAGGTTAACCCTTTCCCTCAGGGTCAAAGACCAACCCTTCCACTGATCCACCTTCTGGGCGGCAATCTTAAGTCTGCCCTCCCAGTTTTGCTGGGGATAGTCCCCCGGGCCGAAACTGATGCCTAAAATTTTTGCTGTGGCCTGAGGCCCTGGAAGGGTGTCCGGGAGATCAAAACTAGGATCTCCCCCTCCCAGCCAGAGACTCTCACACTTATCCCGGTTGATCATGGACCCAGATGCCACAGAGTAGCGCTCAACCTCAGACATGACCCAGTCTGCCTCCTCTCTCGAGGATACAAAAAGGGAAACGTCGTCGGCGTACGCCACTACCCTCAAGGTGGTCTCTGGCTCCGCCCGGTCCATCCCGACTCCCACCAACGGTCCGCGTTCCACTCTCCTTAAAAAGGGGTCGATCGCGAACACGTATAACAGTGGGCTCAGAGGACAGCCCTGGAGGACACCAGACTTCACCTCAAAAGGGGGTCCGAACGATCCGTTCACAAGCGGAAAAGTCTCTGCCCCATTGTATAATACTCTCAACCAATCAACAAACCTCCCAGGCAGACCGTACCTCAAAAGGACGGACCAGAGGTACTCATGGTTAACCCGGTCAAAGGCCTTCGCCTGGTCTAAGGACAGCAAGTACCCCTTCCAGTGACCTGCCCTGCTCTGCTCCACTGCCTCCCGGACACCGAGCACAGCACTAAAAGTACTGCGGCCTCGAACAGAGCAGTGCTGGGCCCCTGAAAGGAGCCGGGGTGCAAACTTCACCAACCGATTGAAAAGCACCTTTGCCAGAACCTTTCGGTCCGTATTGAGAAGTGCTATGGGACGCCAATTCTCAATACGGGACGAGTCTTTACCCTTTGACAGAATAATCAGGGCGGACTTCCTCATTGAACCGGGCAGAAAGTCCGAGGAGAGACATTCATTAAAAACCTCAGTCATGAGGGGGACCAAAGAGTCCCTAAAAGTCCTGTAAAACTCGGATGTTAAGCCATCCGGACCGGGCGATTTTTTGGGCCGGAGCCCATCAATGGCCCGTCTCACTTCCTCTTCCCTGATTGCTTCTGCCAAAACATGAAGAGAGGGGTCATCCCCTGGCTCAGGGATGGTTTCAGCCAGGAAAGCCGACATCTCATCCCGATCTGGATTCCTCCTTCCCAAGAGGTGAGAGTAGAAGGATCTGACCACCTCCAGGATCCCTGATTTGGATCTGTTCAGGGAACCCGTACTGTCAATCAGTCCTGTTACCATCTTGCAACTCACTGACATCCTGCAGTTCCTGTAGGGGTCGGGCGAGCGGTACCTCCCGAAATCCCTCTCAAAAACTAAGGATGTGTGCCTATCATACTGGCACCCCTTCAGCAAGGCCTTCACCCTGGAGATTTCCTCACGGTCCCCTCTAGTCGAGACGAGCTGCTCGAGTTTCCTCCCCAGCTCCCGATACAGGCGGTACCTGTTCAGGCCTCTGAGGCTCGAGAGCTGACGGAAGAACCCCGCAACCCTTCTTTTGAAGATCTCCCACCACTCAGACTTACTGCTACAGAGACCCAAGAGAGGTAACTGGCTCTGAAGAAATTCCTCAAAGGATTGTCTTACATCCGCTTCTTCCAACAGGGACGAATTCAGCTTCCATAGGCCTCTCCCTATCCGGGGAGTCTCTGTAACATTCAAGGAAAATAAAATAAAACAGTGATCGGAGAATTCCACCTCAACAGCGGACACTGCAGAAGAGACGGCTTCCTCCTTTAAAAGAAACCTATCTATCCTAGACCTACAACTACCCCTATGAAAGGTGAAACCTCCGTGACCTGGGGTGTGCCGGATGTGGACATCCAGCAGGCGAGCTTCGCTTGCTATACTATTAAGAGTATTACTATCAAAATCCAGCCTTCGGTCTCCGGGGCCTCCCCTATCACGGGATCTAGTTATAGTATTAAAGTCCCCACCGAAGACCACCTGCCGGCTGGTAAAAAGATAGGGCTTGATCTTCAGGAAGAGACATTTACGGTCCCACCTTGACTGTGGACCATAGATGTTAATGAGCCGGAGCTCCTGTCCCCCCATGAAGACGTCAAGGACCAAGCACCTCCCCATTTCTACCTCGATCACCCGTCTGCATTCCACCGAAGCGGCCTTAAAAAGGACCGCTACCCCGCTATACGGCTCGGCCGCAAGAGATCAGTATGAGGGCCCGCATCTCCACTCCCTCCTTGCTTTCTAAATGGCCCCCATGTCCGTTAGTCTGGTCTCCTGCAAAAATAAAATGTCAGCCTCAACTCGGTTGAAAAAATCAAAGGCCATAAATCTGGCCGTATCTGACTTTATACTGGCGACATTAATCGACGCCAGAGTCAACGGGGTAGGTTCCGCCATCATGGGTGATTGAGTTAGACGGCCTTCTTTTTGACCGTACCCCCCGATTTTTTCCGCTCACCTTCAGAGGAGGAGCCAGACTCTCCCCTCCTCTTCAGTGACACCGAGGTGTGCATGGTACCCGCCACCTCCTTCCCAGTACTGGGTTCCTCACCCCTGGACCCCAGGGCAGTCCCCCCCCAGAGGAAAGTGAGCCCCCGGAGGATGGACCCCACCGCTCCCTGAAGGCACCTCAGATGTTACCGCCGGTCCCCCG
This sequence comes from Phyllobates terribilis, assembly GCF_046119375.1. NCBI lineage: Eukaryota > Metazoa > Chordata > Amphibia > Anura > Dendrobatidae > Phyllobates > Phyllobates terribilis. Next base: position 560,833 of record NW_027363384.1, on the reverse strand, counting down.
CCCCCGACCTCCGACACAGCAGAGTCATTGAGGGCATGGAACCGGTTGGAGAGGGGGATCAGAGGGGAGCCGGTGAGCCCTTCCGTAGGCACCTTAGCGGCCAGGGGGGGGGCTTTAGATGTTTTTGCCCCTTTTTTGTTCCTCCTCCTCCGACTCTTAATGGTCTTACCGTCACCTGATTTTTTAGGCTGCTCCACCACCTCCTCGTCCAGACTTTCATACTGGGAGGAATCTTCAGAAGCAGCCACCTCCTCCCTCTCCATCCTCCTGATCTCCTCGTTCACCGCCTCCTCCCCCAGGGCCTCAGGGGCTCCGGCTGCCGCTTCTGGGGTGGGGACAGACATCACCCCAGTCGCCTGAGGCTTATCCTGCCCCCTACCCCCACGGCGCCTCACCTGTTGCCACTGGTGGGCAGATGAACTGGCCTCGCCTTCCCTCACTGGCCCCTCAGCTCCTCTCCCGCCCCCACCTCCAGCTCCAGCAGAGGATGCACCGCTGGGGACCCCCCCACGGCTCTCCCCCGCCTGACCAGAGATGGTGTTAGAAAGGGAGCGGGGGCAGCGGCTATACGGGTGACCTAGGTCACCACACAGATGACACCTAATGTCACCACAGGCCGCGGCAAGATGACCTACCCCACCACACAAGGCACATTTCTGCACCTTGCAGCCCGCGCTGAAGTGACGGGGATCACCGCACCTGTGGCAGGCCTTCGGTTGCCCCTGGTAGAAGATCAGGATCCTGTCTCTCCCCAGAAATGCTGAGGAAGGGATGTGGGTGACAGTACCGCCTGAGACCTTCAACCTCATCATGAAGGTCCAGCCCCCTGACCAAATGCCAAACTCGTCCCTGTTCTTTTTTGGGACGTCCGTGACCTCCCCATAGCGAGAAAGCTACGTCAAGATATCGACCCCAGAGAGTGACTCGTTATTGGTTAGAACGGTCACCCTCTTTACGCCATTTTGGCGGGACACCGCCTGCACGGCAAAGTCTCGCCAGCCGGGCTCCCCCTTCACCGGTTCAAAATTCGACCAGAAAAGCTCTAGGCCCTCCGGTCGAACAAAACTGATGTCGAAGACGGGGGTACCAAAAGGATGGATCAGGGCAAAGATGTCAGTCGCCCTGAAGTCCATCTTCAGGAGGAGCTCCACGACCCTCGCTCTTGGCGGGCACGCTTCACTGCCCCTCCACCGAAGACGGACTACATTCCTCCTGGCCACCCCCTGCCCGGCTGTCGGGAGGGACCACACTGTCTCCCCCTCCCTTTTATCTTGGAAGGCGGCCAGGCCGTGTCTATCCAGCGAAAAGGCCAGGTCCACCTCTCTTCCCTCTACCTGGATCGTCCGTTCTCCCTTCTTGAGGGCCTCCAGGAAACGGCATCACAAGTCACCATCCCTGAGGTCCAGAGGTGAGGAAGCCCCCCGAGAAGACCCCGAGGCCCCGGCCACAGACACGCCAACATTCGTATCCTCAACCACAGCCACATTCATACCCACGCCATCCCCATCCATGTCAACAGTCACCCCACTTGGGCCACTCTCACTCACATGCACACTGGGGTCACAGTTTTTCATTTTTTGCAAGCATTTTTTGCCAGCAGTTTTTCCACTGCTGCCACCTGCTGGCAGCACCTTCCCTGCCGGGGGGATTTGGGAGCCAGGTGCTGAGACTTTTGCCGGTGCCCCTGCCCCAGATAAGCCCACGAGCACAGGGGACACCGACAGGCAGGCACCACCTCTGCTGTCTGTTACAGCTGTGGCACCACTGCTCCCATCAGCTGCCAACGCTAAGCCCCGCCCCTTTCCGGGCGGAGCCACGCCCGCTTGGGCGGGTTTTGTCTGCGAAGCCACGCCCCCCGCACCAGGCAGCACGGTGGGGGCCCCGGAGGCCACTCCCACCGGTGCCGTGGGTGACAGGGAGGCCACGCCCCCCGCACCAGGCAGCACAGTGGGGGCCCCAGAGGCCACTCCCACCGGTGCCGTGGATGACAGGGAGGCCACGCCCCCCAAAGCCGGCCGCGCCGGGACCCCCGAAGCCGACCGAGAACCGGGTCTACTCACAGGGGCCCCTGGACCAGCGGCACCAGCTCTCAGGGGCATAGCACCCCCTACCGTCACACCCTTTGCCACAAAAAGCCTGGCCACCCCAGCTCCGGCGGCCGGCACCAGGCTAGGCCACTCCCCCTCGGCACCCAGCGGCGGTGGAGCCCCCCGCGCTGACCCATTACCGGGCCCCTGCGCAGGGGGCCCTGACCTCACCACGGATTTTGCCAGAGGAGCAAGCCCCACCTTACTCTTATGAGCCGGCTCTGCCGGAGCCGCAGGCCCCGCGCCCTTTACCTTACCAGGTTTCTGGGTCCCTAAAAGTGATCCAGATTTTTTAGTGGATCCGTGTGTGAGGGACCCAGACACCCCAGCACACGCCGCCGGAGACGCGGCCCCGGCTGTCGGTGCGCCGCCGACAGCGCAGGAGGCAGCGGCAGATGTACACGCCGCCTTCTGCACGCCAGCAGGAGCACCAGGTGCCAGGCCAGACCCCCTTTTTACAGGGGCTCCAGCACGAGCACCACCACCAATGACACCCACCGTCGGGCCGCCCTCCGCGCCATGCTCCATATCAAACACCTCGGACCCACTGCCTCCATTACCACAAACAGAGGCAGCGCTCTGCGTGCCATGGCCTATGTTCTCCCCGCTCCCTCGCTGTGGACCCACAACAGAGTCCAAGCCGGGGTGGGTGGCGGGTGCCGCACAACGGGACAGGGGGGCCCCAGAGAGGGGGACATACACAAATTTATGTGCAATAGATGTTTTCTTTTTTTTTTTTGCATTTCTCTTCGTCCCCCTCCCGGGTGCCTCATCCTCGCAGATCTCATCCCCGAACGTAAGCTGACCAAAACGTACCGGGGACTCGATCTGCTGGATCTGCTGCATGATAAGGCAGCCCCCCTCACTGCTGCTACTCCCATCCTCCTCATCCTCCCCCTCGCTCCCGCTGCCCTCTGAAGGGCTAGAATCAGACGGGAGAGCCATCTGCTCAGGGGCTATCCCGCTATGCGATGCCTGGAGATCACTTACCAGGCCACCAGGCGGTGGGTAGGGTGCGACCTCCTCCACGCATACCTCTTCCTCCTCCTCCACTGCCTGGCCGGGGCCCTGCGACCCCTCCAGAGCCACACCGGTCACGGCTCTGAACTGGTCATCATTCCGCAGCTTCTCCATGAAGGGTCCACTGCCTGCCAATATGGTGCTCCTGCGGTCCTGCAGCTCTTGGATGGCTTGCTTGATTTTCCGGACCGCGGCGGATAGCTCAGGCTTCTTGGTGCCAGAGGCCCTCTCGGACCTCTCCTGAGCTACCCTCAACTCCCCCCAGAGGGAACTTAGCTTTTTTGCGGTGTCCTCATACTCACAGAGGTGCGCATGGACACGGGAGGCATAGGTGACGGTTGCCTCCCTCGCCACCTTGGTACCCCAATCAGGGGGCACCGCTGCAGCACCTCTGCTGGCACTCGACCTACCTCCAGAGGGAGGAGCTGCCGCGGTCGTAGCCTCGGGGGTCCTCCGGGTCTTCATGCTGGAACCCCTGCTGCCTCGGCCTGATGTTGCAGCCATAGCCTGATTGGTGTTCCTCCCACCCCCCGCCGGCTTAGACCGGGAGGTGGGAGCCGGGGGCCCAGCCCCGGAGGCCAGTCCCACTCTGAGCCTTCTTTCCTGGGAAGGGGGCAGACAAAAAGTCCCAGATGGAAAAACAAACCTCCCTTCCCAGGAGCTCTCTCCGCACATAGCTCAGTACAGGAACCTCAGCCGAGTCCTGGAGTCCTCTCCACAGTACAACTCAGGAGTAACTACAGGAGCAACTACAGGAGCTCCTCATCATCAGTCCTCCCGTCCAGCACAACGTACACACTGCTGCGGCTGCATGGCTAATATCCACTGGACTGAGAAGGCCCCGCCCCCTCCGGTGACATCATGATTCCATGAAATCACTCCTCCCCCTCAAGAAATCTACTCCAATCTAGACGCTCCCCTGTTGCTGAGGCGTGGTGACGCTGTAGCTGGGTGATTGCAGTCAGAGTAGTGGTGTTTGGGGTCTGTACTACAGGTAAGAAGATGGGACTGTACCAAGGTGATTACTACATTCAGGACAATAAGTAGCTAGATGTAGGTGTGCAGAATCCCACTCCCAATATTGTCAGGGTCTCTCACCCCCTCGTGTTGCCGGCTGTCAGGCTCCCGCACCCCCTCGTGTCATCGGCTGTCAGGCTCCCGCACCCCCTCGTGTCGTCGGCTGTCAGGCTCCCGCACCCCCTCGTGTCGTCGGCTGTCAGGCTCCCGCACCCCCTCGTGTCGTCGGCTGTCAGGGTCCCGCACCCCCTCGTGTCGTGGGCTGTCAGGCTCCCGCACCCCCTCGTGTCATGGGCTGTCAGGCTCCCGCACCCCCTCGTGTCATGGGCTGTCGGGCTACCGCACCCCCTCGTGTCGTCGGCTGTTAGGGTCCCACACCCCCTCGTGTCGTGGGCTGTCGGGCTCCCGCACCCCCTCGTGCAATGGGCTGTCAGGGTCCCGCACCCCCTCGTGTCGTCGGCTGTCAGGCTTCCGCACCCCGTCGTGTCGTGGGCTGTCAGGCTCCCGCACCCCCTTGTGTCATGGGCTGTCGGGCTCCCGCACCCCCTCGTGTCGTCGGCTGTTAGGGTCCCACACCCCCTCGTGTCGTGGGCTGTCGGGCTCCCGCACCCCCTCGTGCAATGGGCTGTCAGGGTCCCGCACCCCCTCGTGTCGTGGGCTGTCAGGCTTCCGCACCCCGTCGTGTCGTGGGCTGTCGGGCTCCCGCACCCCCTCGTGCCATGGGCTGTCAGGCTCCCGCACCCCCTCGTGTCGTGGGCTGTCAGGCTCCCGCACTCTCCCCTTGTCGTTGTCTGTGGAGAAGATTAATACATATTTTAATTTTTCAGATTTTCTCTTATAAAACAAGATCCCTGAGCTTCTGCCTTTGACCGAAAAAATGGCGTCTGACAAGTCGCTGCTGTCTGCAGAAATGAACACAAGCATGGAGGAAGCGCTGTATGAACAGATGCTGATGAAGGTACGAAAGATGAATTGGAGAGGCCAGCAATCACCGGGTGAATGTCTCCTCCGTCAGCCGCCGGGGGCGCTGCAGTCTCCAACATTTACCTAATGTGTATTGTTGGCTTTAGACCCCTCATAGTTGTACTATTTTGGGGCAGGAAAAATCAGTTTGCAGAACCATCCTGTTCATGTTACTCACTGATTCTCACTTGTTGCCTCATTTCAGGCCAAACAGGAGATACAGAGCAGAATACCGAACTTACCAGAAAGCAGACAGATCAGACCCCAGCCGGGTGAGATGGGCGTCCTCTGATTATTATCCAGATTACTTTGTGCATATTATGTGACAGATACCACAGTGGGGCAGTGGGGTCTTATTGACTACAACGGTCACATGATGCAACCAATGTGGGGGTCACATTGTTTTTTCTTATGCAGTTGATTACATGTAAATGCTGCTTGGCTTTTGCCGATTTTATTGTGTTTTTGTTCACTTTTTGTTTTTATTTTTGTGTTAGGTTTCTGCATTAAAACTCGCACATCCAAAAATACCGAAATCTTTATTAACATCTGCAAGTCGAACCAGATCCCAGCGCCCCCGGACCTGATGGAGCAGGAGTTAGTCAGCATCCTGGAATCTGATGATCCCTCCGGCTATCGAGTCCCCATGAGCCTTGGAGAGCCCCACGTTGAAGTTGATAATAGTACGTTTTTTTGTTTTTTTTTATTTAATACAGCGCGTCTCTTTTTAAAGGGGTAGTCCAGAGATATCCTTAAAGGGGTTAAAATAGCAAGTATTACAACTTACTAATCCTCAATGGTCGAAGGTGCCATCTCCACAGGTTCTGGTAGGTCCACTTCAGTTTGACATCTTGTTGTTGACTTTTGAACTTTTTTGGTTTAGATTTGGGACTTAAAGGGATTGTCCACTACTTGGATTCCCCTTTAAGAACTTATACCACTTATTCATAGCAGCCCTACTAAGGTCAGTGGGTGAGTCGGCACCGCAAAGTATCTAAGTCCTGGTGCACTTTGTCCTACAGGTGGAGGCGGCTGCACGGCATACGACATAGTGATTAATGGCACCTTCTTTGAGAAAATTAAGGTAACTGCAATTGCTTATTCTGACATACGAGCTGTCTGCTCTCCTTTGTGTCAGCTCCTTACTTTGTATTTTTTTTTATTAGAATAATGAGCTTTTCAGGGAATTTTTTATCACCGTGGCCATGGATGGACAAGAGAACAAGTACGAAATGGAGCTGTCAAGAGGTAACGACCACATCACTGATATTTTCCTTGATTTTTCCATCGACCACACAAGGACTTGTTCCTTCATGGAGCAAGTTTACCATATAATATATTGAAAATGTTTATGTACCAACCTGTTGTATGGCACCGTATCAAATGCCTTTGAAAAGTCCAGATAGACAACACCAACTAAGTTTCCCTGGTCCAACCTAGAACTTACCTCCCATAGAATCTTTTCAGATTAGTTTGCAGGACAGATCCCTCATAATCATATGTATAGGTTATTCTTATTGAGGTGCTCCAGGTTAGTATCTCTTAGAAAACCCACAAAGATGTTGCCCACAGTACAAGTTAAACTTACCGGCCTATAAATTCCAGGCTCACATGTTATCCCCTTCTTGAATATTGGTACCACATTTGCTATGTGGGTGTAACGCTGGTGGATATAGACCCACTGCCCCACAGGAGGGTTGTGACTAGGTGTCTACTGGGTCTCCACTAGAACCTCTGGTGGTGAGGATAGACTGGGCTGCCGGTAGACACCAGGTACCACTTCAGGGCAGTCCCCGGGACTGCAGCAGCATTCCGGAGGTACCAGGGTACCAAATACAGGAGAGCTAAGATAAAGACTAGGTCAGACAGTCTGAGATTGGGGCAGGCAGCACAGGTTCAGGATAGAGAAAAATGGCAAGGGGGACAGGGGTTTTTGATACCAGAAAACTCTTTTAACGCTTGCAACCTCTGTTTCTTGACTGCAACTCAAACAGTCGAATCAGTCAGTAAGAATTTAGGGCACTTCCATTGTGATATTTTGCATCAGCATTTGTTAGCAGACGCCAGGAATGGATCCAAAACAGAAGAGGTGAAAGTGTTTCAGTTACTATTTTTCACTGTGTTTGTTCCCCTCTGGTTTTCAGCTTACAAATACTGATGTAAATTAGTGCCAAAAATACTCACTGTGTGAATGAGGCGAGGAAGCTGCTTGTAATACTGTAATAGAAGTCCTTATTCTGAGGATGAGTGCTGTAATTCTTGTCTTCTCTGCTCCATCAAACTCCCCAGAGCAGGGGCAACCCCTGGGGCAAAACTGCTGGCGGCAGATGTCCAGACGTATGACTCAGTGATGTTTGATGGACCCCAAATCCCAAACAAAATGAATCAGACACATACAAAATAAATACACAAAGCATTGCAATTAGGTGTCAAACGTTCTCAACTTTATTTAAATTTACATGACACCGAAAATGGCACAACCCTCGACTCACGAAGAGTCACCCTCCAGTGCTCAGGAGAGGAAAACCCCCTGTGGAGGAAACCTCTAGAGAACCATGGCTGGAGGGCTGCGCTTCCCTTGCGCTTAGAGAGTTAGTGCCGATATATGACGGAGTTTTAGAATTTGTACATATTTACAGAGAACGACATAACAAATATAGACTATAATTGTGATAAACTGGATGTGGGAGAGATCTGGCTGCGATATCTGTCACCACATTTATTGCTGGAACGAATTTAGTTGATCTGATTTCCCAGGTGGATCTACCACTTCTCCCTTACAGATCCAGCTCCGTCTCTCAAGAAGTTGGGTACTTGGTTAAAGGGGTTGCTCATTATGGATAACCCCTAATAGGATGAGTATCCCCTTCCCCTCCCAATTTATCACCCATTAAAGTCAAGGATCCATCCATGAACTCCCAAAGAAGAGCAGCTCTTTGTACATAGTAACAGAAGGGGATCCTGTTTTGGGGACCCCCCCTCTGTTACCTTCCCATGCCCCCGGGGTGTCTAAGAAGACAACCCCTTTCCCTGCTAGAACCTCCAAATTACACCAACGTTGGCACATTACGTGGGGTGGTCAAGCTCAAGGTCCTCAGGCGCATCATCAGTAATGGCGCTGATCGTGGCAGCGCGGCATTCTTTTATGGAATCTTCTTTATGACACTTGTTTATGCCCTCACAATAGTTGTCATGGTTACTACAAAGGCTATTACTGATGCAGGATCCAAGTATTAACCCTTTCATCATTGGTAATTCACTTTCATTATGGAGGCAACTAACTGCACTTGTTACCAAGCAGAAGTCTTATCATTACGGCTTCCCTTAGGCACCATAAGAAATACAGATTATAGAACATGCGTACAAGTGTTTCAGGAGTGTTTTGCACTTTTTAGATCCATAGATTGGGCTTATAACTAGCACTGTACAAAGCCAAAAATTAAGAGGAAATTACTTGTAAAATAATATTATAGGGAATTGCATTTCAAGCATTTTCCTAATGTGCATTCTACATACTTGCATAGTTGCATAGGTTGAAAAAGTTTGAACTTTAATGTCCTAGGTCTACCTCCAAAGTTATACATTTTCTATTACTAGATTATTTATAACCCACAATGTCATGTTTTGTTAAAAAAGTATCCAGCCCTTCTATAAATGCTGTTATACTATCTGCCATTACTATATCTTGTGGTTGGCATTCCACAGTCTGACTGCTCTATCTGTAAAGAATCCTTTCCTATTAAGTTGCCAGATTCGCCTCACCTCCGCTTGTTATGAATGTTCCTGGTGCTTTGTAAGGTCCTGGAAAGTGATAAGTCATGTGCCAGTACTATGCATTGACCACATATGTATTTATACATATAAATGTCTATTTATGAAGGAGATGATAATTACCCTTCATAGAGGTGTTATGATCATTCATAAATTGCTTTCATAGGTTTGATCTCCAGGATTAGGAGAGATTTGGGGTGTAAACTTAATAAACAATGAGTAAAACATCAAAGCAAACGAAAAAGGGTTTGTGACCCAAACTGGTAGGTGAGACCGGCTAGCCCCATATTATACGAGGTCACAACCAGGTTTCGCCTGAGGAGGGCAGCACTAATGAGTCCTCAGGAGCGCATAACCCTGAAATATGCAGCGATTCTACACTACCCATTATAAAAGGGTAATATGCTACTTACTACCATGTTTTAGCTAAGATACAAGGCATACTTGTAAGGAGAGATGAAAAAGGTGATGGGGAACAACATATAAATATACTGAGGAACGCTATACACTAGTGGCCAAAATTGAGTCAACACCCCCAAGATTTACGAATTTTTAGCATTTTGCCAATACAAATACAAATTTCATGAATGTTTTTGATTTCACAGTAAAGTTTTTAAGTAGAAATAAAATCTCATATAGAAACACAATATTAGCAGGAAATTTGTTCATTTGTCAACAAATTGGACACTATTGTCACTCAGATGACTGTGGGAGAAAAGCCATTTATTTGTCCTATTTTCATATCTAACACTAAATGTTATTACTCAGTTGGACAGCCCTTGGCCTTGATGAGTGCCTGGCATCTACTTGGCATGCTATCTACCAGTTTGTGTAAATCAGATGGTGTGATGATATGAAGCCATGATTTGATGATGGCTGCAATGAGTTCCTGCTTGTGTGAAGCCCGCTGTTTTGACACCTCTCTTTTGAGGCGAGCCCAGAGATTCTCAATAGGATTGAGATCTGGGCTGTTTCCTGGCCAATTCAATAGCTGGATATTTTTGTCCTTGAACCAAGAGAGACATTTTTTAGCTGTATGGCATGGGGCTCCATCTTGCTGAAAAATAAACGGTGTCCCTTCACTAAATACATCATGTGCCGAAGGAATGAGTTTAGGCTGAAGGACTTCCTTGATGTCCTTTTCAGCATTAACTGTTCCTTCAATTACCTGCAGCCTACCACCTGCATCTCTGGACACGCAGCCCCCTACCATAACACTCAGAGGATGCTTCATGGTGGGTACTGTACCCTCTGACAACCAGTCCTCTCCAGGTCGTCGTCGAACGTAGCAGACACCGTCGCTGCCAAACATGGGTAGGCGTGTCTCATCGCTCCATATAACATTTCTCCATTGTTCAGTGGTCCATTTACAATGTTCTTTGGCCCACTGCAGACGTTTCTGACGCTGTGAGGCATTCAAAAATGGCTTTTACCTGGTATTCTGGCTCTTAACTCCGCTTTTACCAATCGTCGTCGAATCGTCCGATCGGACACTGTCAAGGGAAGAACATTTCTGCACAAAAAACGTGTCGCTCGGCAGGAAAATCCCCTTGATATTGCGTTTTTTGAGATTTTTTTTTTCCGTTCTTTAGAAACGCTGCAAAAATACTGAAACAATAAACATGAAACTGCTTCAAATCTGCAAGGATTCACTATTCCTGCTTTTCCTGGTACTATCAAACATAGCATTTTTGGGAACTTGGAGCTCTATATTACAAATATGTCCGTCCCTCCAGTTGAAAGAAATTAACATTTTCCTGGAGGGAAGTTTATATTTTACATTATGTCAGTTTTTGTCTATCGATGATAAAGTGCAGTTTGCAGCAATTTTTATTGTGACATATACCCAAATCATTCACGAAAATATTTCACATTCAACGCGCGTCGGACGGGCCTGCGTGCTCTCACATGCCAGGGCTGAGTTTCAGTTCCAGTCCGACCCTGTTAATCATCTATAGTTTCCCTTCAGAGTGGAAAATGCTGAAAAATCGGAAGTTCCTGGGATCCATTTTTGAACAGAATATCAGAACCAAATCAAAACCGATGATTCAGGGAATGGACACAATGTCCCAACTCTAAGGTACAAGTCTATGGCATACAGTCTGTAAAAGACGACAGAGTAGGCTGCTGTTGAGCATCGGCGGCTTCTCTGATGTTCCTCGCTCATCTATGCAGTACATGGTCGGCCATTCAATTGATTGGATGTCTTATAATACCACATTTCCCCTAGGGACACAAAGTATGAAGAGCTCCACTCCTCCTGGTGATAGGTTATACCCAACAGATGGGGCAGCGCCACTCCTCGTGGTGATGGGTTATACCCAACAGATGGGGGAGCGCCACTCCTCGTGCTGATGGGTTACACCCAACAGATGGGGGAGCGCCACTCCTCATGCTGATGGGTTACACCCAACAGATGGGGGAGCGCCACTCCTCGTGCTGATGGGTTACACCCAACAGATGGGGGAGCGCCACTCCTTGAGGTGATAGGTTATACCCAACAGATGGGGGAGCACCACTCCTCGTGGTGATGGGTTATACCCAACAGATGGGGGAAGTTACAGAATGGCTTGTTATGGTGCAAGAACATTGTGGACATTGTTTTTTTGTTTTTTTTTTAACTATTTTGCCTTTATGTTCTTTATTTTTTTCCTACAGACCCTCCCAGCTAATGTGGCACCCCAGGGGTCTGGTTTCCACAGTAATGTAATGTTATGTCTGAGAGCAGGTGGGAGGTCCTTTGGTCAGGGATCCTGTGCATGCCACACCTCCTGCCCAGTCTTGGGAGGGGAAGGACTTCCCCTATATAAACCCGGGGCTGAGGCAGGGTTAGAGAGTTCTGAGAGAAGAAGACAGGGAGCAGAGCTGCTGTATGGGCTCTGCTCCACAGGCAGGCCCTGGCTGGGGCCTGAGCCTGGAGAAAGAAGACAGAACAAGAGTAGAGAAGAGAAGCAGCATAGCAAGAAACATCAGGAGCTCTGTGGGGAGCAGTGTTACAACGAGTCAGGGGCTGGCAGCTGCAGAGCTCGCCCTGACTGAGAAGATTTCTTACCGGACCCGGAGTCCGAGGCTGTGGGGACTAACTCCTACCCAGCAGCAGAAACCGTCCGGCAGAGGATTTCAGGTCCTCTGGCCCAGAAGCCCGAAGGCACGGTCACACGCGTGGGACCAGCACCGCCATCGTGGAGCGGAAGCCATTAGAAGGCCCTGAGTCACCGGCCATACGGGTGAGCACCACACGGTACACTCAGGGATGTGGGCTACTTATACCCGCCTCTAGCAAGGTAGCCAGAAGAGTACAGTTAGTCTGGGAGGCCTACAACTCCGCCTGGCCAGGGGAGATCCCATCTGCTCAAGGACTGACCAGGCCCCAATCGCTAGCCAGTACTCCGGGAGGGTCTATCTTTGTCACCAGTAAAGACCCTGAACTACACAGTACCGTCTCCGAGTGGTTCCTGCTACCCCCATCATCCACGTCGGCTGCCCTGAGGCCATACCCCTCCCGTTGGGGGTTATACCATCCACGCTGCACAATCCTACCACCGGCCTCAGCGGTCTGCCCTGCAGCAGCAGCTCCCTGGCTGCACTCAACGGGTGGCGTAGTCATCTAACATCTACTGCTATAACATCGCCACTTAGTCTGACTCCCTGGGCACGGACCGGGTCACCGCCAAGAGACTACAACCCTCAACAGATCCGGCTCCGGGTAAGCCCCCGTGTGCGAGACGCTACGCGACACAGCAGGCCCAGGGGCGCGTCAATTTTGGCGTAGTCGGCAGGATACGTGCCCGCAACCACCGGGTACTGCGTGCCTGAAAAAGAGACTTTTAAAACTTACCTGTGGTGAAGATTCCCGCCATCCGGCGCCATCTTCAGCCTTCTTCCCGCCATCGGTGAAGATTCCCGCCATCAAGCGCCATCTTCAGCCTTCTTCCCGCCATCCGTGGTGTTTTCCCGCCATTGGACGCCATCTTGAGGATGCCGCGCGGGAAGAAGAGGGGCGTGGACTCCGAAAGCGCGCGAGAACTGAAGCCCCGCCTCACGTCCGGACGTTGCGTAAGGTCCTGGAAGGAGCCCAGCAGACGCCGACGTCACAGGAGCGCGACGGAAGGTCCTCAACCCTGACGATCCACTGCGGAGCCGCGGCCTACGGAAGAGGATCATCGCAAGGTAGGCCACGGTCCACTAGGGGGGAGGAAGATGTCGGATACGGAGGAGAGCTTCACTGCCTCAACCCCCGCCAGCGTCACCGCTGCTGCAGTTATGCCCTTCACCATGCCCTATATCCCGGGAGCAGCTTGGCTACCCCAGTACTCAGGGGAGTCACATACCCTGCATGACTTTAGAGAAAAGCTGGATAGCCTCTTCCAGGTGTACCCCCTCACAGAAGAGCAAAAAGTGAGCATCCTGGTGGCCCAACTAACCGGGGCAGCCAAAAGGGAAGTAAAATCCTGGCCACCTGGGAGGAGGACTGTCGCAGGAATACCAACCCGGCTGAGGGACACCTTTGATGCCCGCACCTCAGCCGAGATCAAGCTTAGATTCTACGGGTGCAAACAGCGGGCACATGAGAGTATAAGGGACTATGCCCTGAACCTACAAGAGGACCCGGACGGGTCTGAAGACTATCCTCAGGAGGAGACAAGGAGAGGACACCGCTGCTGAAGGGAAGTAGCATAAACTGAAACTGTAAATAGTTACTCGTTAGGGTACAAGAACTGCTGCTAACTAAAATATGGTCCCCGTTGGGACAAGTGTGAACTGTTTCCCGTGTGTCCCTATCCCTTACCAGGCTGAGGACTGTGAGCAGCCATTCCTTATTCCCACAGGCTGAGGACTGTGAGCAGCCATCCCTTATCCCCACTGGCCAAGGACTGAGAGCGGCCACCCTGTACATAGTTGGAGCGTAACCCGGGATGGACTAAAGACTGTTAAGGACTCGGGGCAGGACAAACCCCTACCTGGTTACGTCTCCCTGTTTTGGTGAAATGGACACCTTGCTTTTCTTCAGAGACTGCACCCGGTTGCGGACACGCCGTGACCATCTTTATGTGATTTTCTTGTTGTATTATTAATGTTTATATCTTGTTATGTTTTTCTAAAATTTGTTTAGTCCCGGAGTACTAAATTTTACTAGGGGGGAATGTGGCACCCCAGGGGTCTGGTTTCCACAGTAATGTAATGTTATGTCTGAGAGCAGGTGGGAGGTCCTTTGGTCAGGGATCCTGTGCATGCCACACCTCCTGCCCAGTCTTGGGAGGGGAAGGACTTCCCCTATATAAACCCGGGGCTGAGGCAGGGTTAGAGAGTTCTGAGAGAAGAAGACAGGGAGCAGAGCTGCTCTATGGGCTCTGCTCCACAGGCAGGCCCTGGCTGGGGCCTGAGCCTGGAGAAAGAAGACAGAACAAGAGTAGAGAAGAGAAGCAGCATAGCAAGAAACATCAGGAGCTCTGTGGGGAGCAGTGTTACAACGAGTCAGGGGCTGGCAGCTGCAGAGCTCGCCCTGACTGAGAAGATTTCTTACCGGACCCGGAGTCCGAGGCTGTGGGGACTAACTCCTACCCAGCAGCAGAAACCGTCCGGCAGAGGATTTCAGGTCCTCTGGCCCAGAAGCCCGAAGGCACGGTCACACGCGTGGGACCAGCACCGCCATCGTGGAGCGGAAGCCATTATAAGGCCCCGAGTCACCGGCCATACGGGTGAGCACCACACGGTACACTCAGGGACGTGGGCTACTTATACCCGCCTCTAGCAAGGTAGCCAGAAGAGTACAGTTAGTCTGGGAGGCCTACAACTCCGCCTGGCCAGGGGAGATCCCATCTGCTCAAGGACTGACCAGGCCCCAATCGCTAGCCAGTACTCCGGGAGGGTCTATCTTTGTCACCAGTAAAGACCCTGAACTACACAGTACCGTCTCCGAGTGGTTCCTGCTACCCCCATCATCCACGTCGGCTGCCCTGAGGCCATACCCCTCCCGTTGGGGGTTATACCATCCACGCTGCACAATCCTACCACCGGCCTCAGCGGTCTGCCCTGCAGCAGCAGCTCCCTGGCTGCACTCAACGGGTGGCGTAGTCATCTAACATCTACTGCTATAACATCGCCACTTAGTCTGACTCCCTGGGCACGGACCGGGTCACCGCCACGAGACTACAACCCTCAACAGATCAGGCTCCGGGTAAGCCCCCGTGTGCGAGACGCTACGCGACACAGCAGGCCCAGGGGCGCGTCACTAACTCCAAGCAAGTCCCTCATCTCAGAAGTTGAAAGGTTTGGGTTACTTTGAGGTTTAATGCATGCATTTACTTTTTTTAGAATCCCATCTTACAAAAGATATAGGATATCCAACTTCTTGGACTCCAAGAATAAGGGGGCTGCAGCCTGGAAGTAACCCCGCTGCCCTTTTTAAAGAATATGCTGGAGTGGGGCAGCTACCCGGATATTCACTGTGCAGGAGAACTGCAGCTAAGCCCATTCACTTTTCTGGATCTATGCTGTCGTTCCGCTGCACAGTGGAGGCCATGATGCCAATGTGCAGGGAATGACTGTGAAAGGGGCTGTTCCTCATTACAAGCATCAGTGCCACTTTATTATATTAGAGATTGACCCCAACAGATCATAAATTGATGGTGTACTCTTTAATATACTGCTTCCTTCCTTTTTTTATCAGTTCACCCGTGAAACCAGATTACATGATTGTGGCGGAACCTCCTGTAGGACACCCAAGTTTTCTGGTGGCTGAAATCTCTTTACCTAAAGTGGTGAGACCCTCAGATGTGGTTTAGGATTGTGATCTTTTTGCATTTCATGTGATTTCCAATAGTCTTCCCTTAGGCTATGTGCCCACGATGCAGAAATGAAGCAGAAAATTTCTGCAGCATTTCTGCATCTCCCTGGCAGAAAAAAACGCATGCAGATTGTGCATGCGTTTTTCCTGCATAATACATGCGGATCCACATGCAGATTCACATGCGTTTCCGCATGCAGATTGACAAGCACTTTCCAGGCGATAGCATCACTTGGAAAGTGCTTGACAACTAGGTCACACTGTATAAATCCATGCAAACAGCATGGATTTATACAGTGTGAAACGTAAAAATTAAAACAAATAAAGCTATACTCACCCCCGAGGCCCCGGCGTGGCTGCAGCGCTGCTTCCTGGCTGGTTCCCGGCTGCCGGCATATCGCGAGACAGAGCGGTGAAGGGCCTGCGGTCACATGACTGTGACGTCACCGCAGGTCCTTCAGCGCTGCTGGCATTCAGAGAGAAGACGCCGGACAGGTGAGTATAAACTTTATTTGTTATTTTATTGTTTTTTTACAGGTACAATGGTACCCAGGTCTGGATGAGAGTCTCCTCTCCTCCAGAACTGGGTACCATCCGCACATAGAGACGCATAGAAGCCGCTTGTACAAATGTACAGTCGTGGTTTCTGTGCGTCTCAATGCAAGTCAATGGCGGGAGTTCCGCTGCGCTTCCGCAAAATTAAATGACATGCTGCGGATTTTTGTACGTAGCATAAACGCTGCGGAAAAATCCGCAGCATGTGCATAGAACATGCGGAATCCCCTTGGGGACCATGGGGTGCGGATTACCTAGCGTTTAACAAGCGTTTATGCTGCGGAAATTCCGCAGCATAAACGCTTGAAAAACGCTACGTGGGCACACAGCCTTATTAAAAGTCTGTGCCAACCTCGTGCTACCAGTCCTCCTCTGCCAACTTTTATCATCACAGCTTTGATGTGTCCACAGTAGCCAATTGCTGGCAGTTGTGACACATTTGCTGGATGATGATGATATAATTTTTTTTTCATACCATGGTGGGTTGTTTGCAAGCTATTGGAATGGGAAAGAATGACTCTGTCACCAGAGAACGACTGTTCAAACCAAGCACAGACGCCCGGTGCTTCACAGCGGGACCAGTCATTTATATAAACCTTCCCCCCTGCTTGTTTCCCCTCCATCTCCACCATCACCTCTTCTTTGACAGTTCTGGCTTCATAGATCCAGAGAGGAGATAGAGGGAAAACAAGCTGGTGGGAAGATGTATATATTATACTAGATGGTGGCCCGATTCTAATGCATCGGGTATTCTAGAATAGGTATGCGGCCGACCGGGCGCAATGAGCAGAGCTGTGTTTAAATTTTGCGCCAAAATCGCTGATTGGTCACGGTTGCCGGCCTCGACCAATCAGCAAAGCGGTGTTAAAATTTGGCGCCTAAATCGCAGATTGGTCACGGCCGGCGGTCACGACTAATCATCAGAGCGGGGTTTAAATTTGGCGCCAATAATGCTGATTGGTCGCGGCCAGCGAACGTGACCAATCAGCAGAGCGGTATTTAAATTTGGCACCAATAATGGTGATTGGTCGCTGCCGTGACCAATCAGTAGAGCTGTGTTTAAATTTGGCACTAATAATGCTGATTATTCACGACCGGTAACCGCGACCAATCAGCAGAGCGGTGTTTAAATTTGGCGCCAATTTCTCTGCTTGGTCGCGGCTGGCCACTGCAACCAATCAGCGAAACGGTGTTTAAATTTGGCGCCAATATGGCTGATTGGTCACGGCCGGTGGTTGCGACTAATTAGCAGAGCGAGATTTAAATTTGGCGCCAATACTGCTGATTGGTCGCGGCCGGCGACCGTGACTAATCAGCAGAGCGGTGTTTAAATTTGGCACCAATATTGCTGATTGGTCGCGGCCGTCGACCGCTACCAATCAGCAGAGCGGGGTTTACATTTGGCGCCAAAATTGCTGATTGGCGCGTCCACCAGGTGCGAACAATTAGCAGAGCGGGGTTTAAATGTGGAACCAAGATCGGTGATTGGTCGCGGCCGATATTTAAAATTGGCGCCCAAATTGGTGATTGGTCGCGGGCAGCGCCCGCGACCAATCAGCGATTTTTAACACAAATGGACCTTTGTAACACCATGCGGATACTGTGGGGACATCAGCGGCTAGGGTGTGAAGGGAGACCGGGGAGCGGCGCTGCGGGTCAGGATACTTCTGCTCCGAGCGCCCGCTCATGTCCCGGGTTCTCCGAGCGGAAGTACCCGCACAGGCAGCGCCGCTGACATCCATGCGGCTAGGGTGTGAAGGGAGGACCGTGGAGCGGCGCTGACATCCAATTGGTCGCGGCCGCTATTTAAATCTGCCGCACAAATCGGTGATTGTTCGCTGTCTTGGCCCGCGACCAATCACTGATCTTGGCGCCAAAGTTAAACACTATTGTGCTGATTGGTCGTGGACGCTGCCCGCGACCAATCACCGATTTGGGCGCCAAATTTAAATATCGGCCGCGACCAATCACCGATCTTGGCTCCAGATTTAAACACCGCTGTGCTGATTGATCGCGGCCGATATTTAAATTTGGCGCCCAAATCGGTGATTGGTCGCGGTCAGCGCCCGCGTCCAATCAGCACAGCGGTGCTTAAGTTTTGCGCTAAGATCAGTGATTGGTCGGGTCCGAAGACCGCGACCAATCAACGAATCGTCTTGGTGAGGACCGGGGAGCTGCGCTGCCTGTGCGGCTACTTACGTTGCGAGACCCCGGGACATAGCGGGCGCTCGCAGCAGAAGTATCCCGACCCCCAGCGCCGCTCCCCGGTCCTCCCTTCCGCATGGAGGTCAGCGGCGCCGGCGGTCCTTCCGCTGCTACCGGCCGGGAGATAAGCGCCTCGCGCCGCTCATCTCCCTGCTGCATCTCCGTCCCGCAGATGGGTCCAGCGGTAGGGTTCTTTCTGCTGTTGCCGGCCGGGAGATGAGCGCCTCGCGGCGCTCATCTCCCGGCTGCATCGCCGCTCCGCTCCGTCCCGCAGATGAGCCGCTAACGGCCGCCATCTTTTTTCAGAAATCCCGCGGCGCTGATTGGCCGCTGCCGGACCAATGAGCGACGCGGGATTTCCTGGACAGACAGACAGACAGACGGGATAAGACGATTATATAGTAGATTATTTAATTATATAGTGCCATTGATTCCATGGCGCTGGTGCATATAAATGATGTTATAATGATGATATAAATGATGAAAGAGGCTTGTTGCGATAGTGTAGAACACGCCGCTCTTTATTTTTTCTACATTAATGCGACATTTGGAGGAATCGCACAGAAAATGCTTTAAATGTATTTATTTTTTAATTTGATTTTTCTCATGTCCATGATTCACATTGCGTTAAATGAGGCATAATGAAGATTAAGAATGTTTCAGCTGTATCCTTCATCAGACAGGATAATGTAGCTTAAGGGGACCCACTTGGTTAAATATAGGGGTCAGTTCTGGTCTTCCCAAAAAGCAGATTAAGTAGTCACCACACGGGAATCTGGTGATTACTGGGTTTGCTTTTGGGGACCCCAGATTTTTTCATATAACCGACTGGGCCTTCTGCCTAATGAAGGCTACATTATCTGAAATTCTGGTACCATTCATTATGCCTCACTTAAAGGGGTTGTCTGTCACTTTAATATTGATGATCTATCCTAAGGATATTCCATTAGTATTAAAGTGGTGGACAACCCCTTTTAATGCCGTGTGAATCATAAAAAATATTTGAAGCATTTTCTGTGAGCAGTTACTCCAAGTGTCAGATTTAATGTATGAGACGTCTGGAGCTACACAGTAACTTCTAGTTGGCCACATATCAAGATAAAAGTTTAGATTTTTGTGCACTTGTTGGTTACAACTTTCTTTCCCGTACAGAAGCATTCAGCGACATAAGCGTTGTTACCACGCTGGTCTTCTCTTTACAGTCTTCTGCTAGATCTCGTGTTGGACTTGGGTGAAGACAGAATAGTCTTAGTCGGACGTCCCGATTTGTATCATCTAGACGTCTTCATTCCTTACAATATCATCCAAGAACAAAGTGGAGCTCAGTTCAACAAGGACAGTAAGGTGAGACAATAAAGCAAAGTTGGACATGTCTTATAGCCCATTCTGAAATCTCCTTCTTAAAGAGGTTCTCTGAGAAAATGTATAAAATAAAATTTTAAAAAATGTATACATTTATTTAGCAAAAATAAATTGTTTTAATTAGGGGATAATTCTATGTGAATACTTTTATGCCCAAGAATGGCAAAAGTATTCTCGGAGTGATACCTTTACTGGCTAACCAGAAAAAAAATATATATATGCAAGCTTTCAGAGCACAGAGGCTCCTTCTTCAGGCAATATTACAAATGAATTCATAACATTTGTAATCCTGCCTGAAGAAGGAGCCTGTGTGCTCTGTAAGGAGATTTTTGTGTACTCATCGTCAAATCTCTTTCTCTTAGCCTCTAATTGGGGGACACAGGACCTTGGGTGTTATGCTGCTGTCCACTAGGAGGCGACACTAGGCTTAATCTGAAAAAGATTAACGGTGGCTCCTCCTCTGCAGTATACACCCCCTGACGGCATCAGCCATGTTCAGTTTTGTGCAAAAGCAGTAGGAGGAACGTAACATGAATAACATAATTATGCCTATAAGAAGGCTACCGCCCAGTGGAGAATGTGTGTCACTTCTCGCATCGTCTGGGCACTGCGGGTCCCCCCTTGGTGATTTACGTATGCCACAGCCGTGGCATTGTCTGACTGTACTCTGATGTGAGTGGCTGCCAGTAAATGATGGAAGGCTCTCAACGCCAGGAGAATGGCACGAATATCCAAGATGTTGATGGGCATGGTCGCTTCTGTTGGGGACCACTTGCCCTGTGCTCTGTGGTGCAGGTGTACCGCATCCCAACCCATCAGGCTCGCATTGGTGGTCAGAACCTTCCATTGACTCGTGAGAAAGGATTTCCCCTTTGTTAGCGAGGTTGGTTTGAGCCACCAGTGCAGGGATCTCTTGGTTGATGACGTCAACTGAAACTCCCTGTCGAGGGAAAAAGGATTCCTGTCCCATGACTTGAGGATGGCTAGTTGGAGAGGCCTGAGGTGAAGCTGGGCAAATGGGACCGCTTCTATTGCCGCCACCATCCTACCAAGGACTCTCATGGCAAACCGGAGAGACTGAGGGGGTTTGCGAAGTAGGATGCGGACCCCTATTCGGAGAGGCAGTGCTTTGTCCTTGGGGAGGAGTACTAGACCCTTGAGGGTGTTGGATAACATTCCCAAAAAGGTCAGAGATTGACTCGGGGTTGGTGATGACTTTTTCAAGTTGAGCCGGTGCAATTGGTATATGGAGGCATGCGTCTTGAACGTCTATGGAGGCGAGAAATTCTCCCGTCTCCATGGACGCAATGATGGACCGAAGGGACTCCATGCGAAAGTGACGTACCCGTACTTATTTGTTGAGCTGTTTTAGATCCAATATGGGCCGTACGCTGCCTCCTTTTTTGGGGACTACGAATAGATTTGAGCAGAACCCTTGGAAGCGCTTGGCCGTAGGGACCGTTACTAAGACACCTGCTTGGAGAAGTAATGAAACCGCGTGGTGGAAGGCACGAGCCTTGGCTGGCGGTTTTGGGGGAACAGACAGGAAGAATCTGTTTGGCGGGTTGGAAGTGAACTCTATCTTGTATCCTGAAGACACTAGTTCCCTGATCCACCTGTCTTCTGTAATAGGCAGCCAGAGCTGGTGAAAGAGCAAAAGACGGCCGCCTACAGGTGGGGTGTCTTCCAGAGTTCGTGAGTCATGATGAGGAGGAAGTGCAAGACTTTCCTCCCTTAAATTTTGACTGGCCTGCCTTTGTTTGCCAGGTTTTGTCCGACTTTTGCGTCGACCTCGAGTTGTCCCAGCGTGGAGCGCGGCTGTTATTCTTTGCTGGTCGTGAGACGGATCAGCCGGAAGAGTTCCGAAAGGATCGGTAACGTGCCTGATTGCGCTTTTTGTAAGTGTGTTTGGGCTTCAGTTGGGGGAGAGAGATACTTTTACCCCCGGTGGCGTTGGATATCATTGTGTCCAACTGTTCACCGAAAAGCCGACCACTGAGGTACGGGAGGTGAGTGAGGGACTTCTTTGAAGCTGCATCTGCTTTCCATTCCTGCAGCCAGAGGATACACCGAATTGTGATGAAGCTATCCCGGCTGCACCCATTGCAGAATCCAGAGCTGCATGGAGCTTGTAATCTACCACGACTGCTATTTGGGCCGCTTGGTCCGACAGTTCAGGGGTAGGTATTTTGTAGGCCAGTTTGTAAATTTTGGGCCCAGGCCAGGATTGCCTTGGCAGCCCAAAAAAACTGAGGCGAACGTGAGAGCCAGGGAGGCCCCTGCGGCCTCGAAAATTGAACGGGCCATGCATTCCACCTGCCGGTCTGCTGTGTCCCTGAGGGTTGAGCTATCTGGCAGAGAAAGTGCTGCTAGTCTGGAGACTGGAGGATCCACTTCAGGTGGATCTGTCCACTTTTTGGTGACCTCCTGTGGAAAGGGGTACCGCGCCTCCAGATATTTGCGATTAGTAAACTTTTTCTCAGGTTGTGAGAACTGCTTTTTAAGGATCGCCTTAAACTCTGGGTGGTCAAAGAACACCTTAGGCGGTTTCAGGACTCCTTCAAAGGAAATTTTATGTCCTGGTGTCTCCAGGGGTGGATCGGAGATGTCCAGCACCCAATGGATAGATGAGATTAAATCATCAACTAGCACTGTATTGCCCGGGCGAATAGGGATCAGGGACCCTTCGGTTTCCTTGTCTGAGTCTGAATCACAGATGTCTTCCGAATCCTGTATCTCGCTAAGGCGACTCCTGCTGGGAGAACCGGAGCGGAGACCTTCTCTGGTCGGGGATGGCTGTGGGGATCTGCGTTGTCTGTCCCTGTCAGGGGACGGTCTAGATGAGCTGTGAGTACGGTGTCTCACACTGGAAGGGGATGACCGTGTGGTATGGGATGATGCAGATGGGGCCAGCGATGCAGAGTGGCTTTGCAGAGGGGGCCAGCAATGCAGAGAAAGTTATAGACTTCACAGCCGAGTCGAGACTGTAGCTGTAATTTTATCCCACCTTAGTGTGCTGTAGTACAGCGCCGGTAAAATCCAAGATCCTGTGCTCCCCAGAGACCAGCTGGCGACCGGTATGTGAAGCGTTAACTTCCTTCCGTTCTCCCTCTGCTGGTTAATGGCCGCCGGAGTGTGGAGAAGAAAGGGGGCGGAGCGCTGGAAAGGCGGCCGTATTGCTAGAAAGCGCGCCCTTTCAGTTCGTCTCCGCCCCCTGTATGACACTGTGTAGTGTCATATTGGTCATCCGGGGGGCGGGGCGCGGAGAGTGGGCGGCGGCTTCAGCTAGGCGGTGTAAATTTAGAATGTATGCCCAAAAGGGCTGCAGGCCGGCGCGGTAGTCCGAGGGGGTACCGGATCTGAATCGGACCCCCCCCCCGGTTTTTAATGGCAGGAAAGGCGGTGGGATACTATATTAAAAGGGAGCCCTTAAAGGGTTCCTCTGAGGCACTGTAGCGCTGGTGCCGGCAGAGAGACAGAGCTGAAGCCAGCCTGTGTCTCTGTGTGCCCTTCTGCCAGTACTGTCCCCCGGTCCATCAGGAGTCTGCAGCGGAGCTGCGATTCCTGAACGTTGGTGCAGAGCGACAGCTACTGGGAGCTATATATTGCTGTCTGCACAAATCCTACCTGCGGTGTCTAAACCTAATGCCCCCATGAGGGGGATTGGGGAGTGTCAGGCAAAATGTATTTTTGTCCTAGTTTTAAAAATGAGAGATGTCTTAAATCTCCATCCCCTGCTCATTTAGAATGGTCCTACATAGAATTCACTCTTGCTTTCCCCAAACAAGGAATTTTTATTACCGCCATAAAACCTCAGCCAGAGCAAGCATACTGGTGTAAACTGGAAATTCCCTCCAAAATCCTATTGTCTAACTGTACAAACTTTTAATGTCGAGTTTAATAATGCACATGACTGTCACAAACACAGGGACCACATTTTTGGGATGTTCACCTTTTTCCAATTATGCCGGTATATCTTACATAACTGGGAAACCACCAGAAACCCAGGAAATGGGTTCTGATATTTGATATCCATCTTCATGAATATTGGTGACGGCAAACATGATGTATCCATCTTGGATGTGAGACCCCCCCATACCAAGATATGAAATCTGAAGGCTTTTTATGTCTTAGGCAGCTGGGTGGGTTCACAAAACCGTGTGAGGTAAACAACATGGGTGTCTCCTAGTGTTTTGGCCCCTTACTAAAAACCAGAACGGACATTTTACTTCATTCTTAACCAGGGACGTCAGACGCAAGCACTCTTCGCTGCATGGAGGAATCACACCTAGTTTCCGGGGAGCCGTGCACCCCACACAATCTGAGACCATCACCTCGTGGCGCAGGTTTTGCTATTATTTACCCCTTGTATTTTAATAACTGTTTTATGCATATATGTAAATTGTCTCTTTTATAAAATCTTGTATATCTTTTGTAAACACTGCCCACTTTCGGGAGTATTTCATTATTATTTACCAGCTTCGTTCTTCTTGTCCTATGTCGAGCAAACACGTTCCTCACCCGCTAATTCACGTTACCTAACAGGTACCCGATCAACCTGTTAAGCGATCGGTGGTGGCAGTATACCGGTATTTGTGATATTGTGGTTTGAGGGTGGCTGGACGGAGGTATATATACGTTCCTGGAAGGAACTGGTGGTATATATACGTCCTGTCACATCACGTGCCACAATAGTCGACATAAATTAGAGCAGCTGCGCCCGTGCTTATCCTCGGTCAATACCGTGGTTGACCAGCAGGATAAGGGGGCGCCAGAGGGCTGCAAGGTCTGACCAAGTGTTTTTCGTGACAGGGAGGGTGCTGCCTTCACAGTCAGGAGGCTGTAATCCTCCCTCCACCTCAACCCAAGACCAAAAGGAATTGGGGAAGGAGGGGGGGTCTCAACTTCGAACCAACACCCGAGGGGCTGGGGAAGGAGCGACATGGTAAGGAGACGTCTCGACTTCAACTGTGCACCCCTAGAAGGGGGCAGAGGAGGAGCCATGCCGGGGGTCTCTCCAGAGACCCACTTATCTTCATTTGTAACTCCATGGAAAAAGAAAAAATCAGAAAAAAATGGAGTAAAAATCTTTAGGTGTGCCTTCTTGCGACACTAAGCAAAAAACTGAACATGGCTGACGCCGTCAGGGGGTGTTTACTGCCGAGGAGGAGCCACCGTTAATCTTTTTCAGATTAAGCCTAGTGTCGCCTCCTAGTGGACAGCAGCATAACACCCAAGGTCCTGTGTCCCCCAATGAGGCGACAGAGTAATATATTTTTTTCTGGTTAGCCAATAAAGGTATCACTCCGAGAATACTTTTGCCATTTTTGGGCATAAATGTATTTACATCAAATTTTCTGGCTAGCACGGTACCACAATATAAATTTGTACTGTACATCGCAATTACAGGATAATAATTGCTTATGGACATAATGGCCAACGATGTCAGCAGCCATCCATCCTAGATGGGTGAAGGTAAACTGTTTGAGACGGACATCTCTGACCTACCTGTCAGAATCAAGAATTTGCATCTATGTCATCGATTGACTGACTGATCACGTCCATGAGTCAACATGCTGTAAACCTGTCATGATGAGTGAGCAGATAGATAAGTTCCTGTCAGGGTGAGGGGCAGCATCCTATCACAACATATAGTTGCCCAGAGACATCTGAATGCATCGGCTTTCCTTTATGCCATTCATCAAACATGTCGTATATTTTGTGTATAGCGAGTCACAAGCCTCGCACTGCTCTGCGTCTTATCATTGGTTCTATGAGCTGCAGTAAAACGTGACGTATATTCCAGGTGCTGACGATCACAATGCCGGTCCAGCCAGCATAGCGGTGGGCTCAGAAGATCAGCTTTGGAAAACGTTCCTCTTATATAGATCCTGTGGATCCTACTTACATTCGCTGCTGTTTACATTGTATGCTTACAATTCTATTTAGACTTCAATATGACTCCAGAATAAATTTTTGTCTTTCTTATACTTGCCGTATATTTTTCCCAAGGAGGGAGTTTAGGTATTGTGCTTTTTTCTTTTTTTTTTTTTATTTCTACTGTAATATTTCATAATATCTGTGAATAAGTCTTGAAAATAATTTGCATTGAAAAGGTTGAGATCCTCTGAATCTACATGGATTTTTAGGAATTAAAAATCTACAGCAGTAAATCTGCAGCAGAATTTAAATTTTGCACCATGTCTGGATTTAGTAGCAGCTGCCCCTTTAAATGGAATATGTCAGCAGGTTTTTGCTACCCCATTTGAGAGCAGCATAATCCGAGGCCCTGATTCCAACGATGTATCACTTACTGGGCTGCTTGGTGTTATTTTGATAAAATTACAGTTTTTTTTTCTCATGCAGATCTCTGAATGCTGAGCTCTGTATAATAACCCCACCCACACCACTGATTGGCAGTTTATATACAGTGTACACAGAAAGCTGCCAATCAGTGGTGGGGGGCGTGGTTGGACTACGTGGCAGCAGGTTTACTAGTCCTCTAGTGATAATCTTCTGCTGATAAAAGTGTGATTTTTATCAAAACTACAACAAGCAGCCCTGTAAGTGAGACGTCCCTAGAATCAGGGTCTTTGTCTCTACATCATGCTGCTCTCAACAACAACCAATATATAGTACATCCGACAAGGGGTCAATGTGTTAAAAAAGAACTTTATTATAACAATTTGGGTACATGGCGGCAAAAGAAAAGAGCACACACACATATATATAGTAATACCATATAATAGTGAGGAGGTATAATGTAAATATTTGAATTGCAGAGACATCAGGGCTGGATAGTAGTAGCTCCAATTGTGCTAATGCATACTGATAGTATATCCTAGGTCACATAGTAAAAGGATATAATCCTAAATAATAAAAGCCAATATAGGCATTCCCAAGATAATGACCTTTTGGTATATACATATATCAAGGGTTGTATTATATCCAAGTAGGTTAATTCCCAAGTAACAATAATGTTGCATTGGATTCATTCATACCTGGTATATATTGTCTGCACGTCTTGCAATAGCTCTGGGCTCAATGGTCCTACTCCTAGTGTGGCGCTCACCCCATCATGCTGCTCTCAGAATAGCCAAGAAAAACCTGCTGACAGATTCCCTTTACAAATAGCTGAAATGGCTCCTAGATACCAGAGAAGGAAAACTTTATTAAAACGGTTTTGTTTCCTAAATAGAAAAGCAAATTAAACACCACTGGATAATGTGGTGTGTGAAACCGTCCATTGGATTGCTGTTTCGGGTGGGCTCAGGAGCAGAGCCCCCATCCTACACAGCCGACATCTTGCTGTAACAGCAGCGGCCAGAGCGGAGCGTGAATCACTGCTGTTTAACCATTTATATGCCGTCAATCACTGATGACAAGTTAAATAGCGCAATCGCCGGTACGCTATGCAATGTTACTAGAATTTTTTTTTTTACTTTTCCATCTCCTTGAATTACTTGTTGTGGTTTGCGGATCCATTGACTGGCCAAGTGGAAGGGCTGCAGCCGATCATTCATGTACGTAGCAGATACACATTTCCATGTGTAAATAGGCCCTTATAGAAATCAATCAATAGAACGTATACCTGGATATCTAGGTTTATTCTTTGCATACATTTAAAGAGGTATAAGTCATGGCATATTACTAGGATGTCATTCTTGGGGGTCTGACAGCCTAATTTAGAAAGAAGTGGATGCATTATTTTCCCCTCACCCATTACAACACACCTTGAGAGAGGGATCCGCCCCACCAAGGACAGGAAACCGTCTGAAATAAAAGGGCGGTACCTCTCCCTTGCTTCAGTTGGTTTCCTGTCCTTGATGGGAACCTGTCTGAAGAAGGGTGTCTTCTTACCTGGGCCCGTTCCGGTGTGGAAGTGCGGGCACCTGCCTGTGCACCGGGTTCCGGGTCCCAGAAGCGCCGTCCGCGGTTCCCTGGAGCCGTGTTCGAGCAAGCGCATGCGGTTATGAGGGCTCCGGCTCCCCGCAGACCGCTGCGCTGTCCTCTCCCTGCCGCAGGCTCCTGGGTGGTCGCACGCTGGGAGCAGTGTCTTCCGGATATGACGCGCCTGACGTCACGGCGCGGTGCACGCTTGGAGAGGCGTGCCCGATGACGTCGGGGGCTGCACCCGGAACCAAGATGGCGGCGCCCTGTAAACGCTTGCCGGCCGTTTTTTTTCAAAGATCGGCCGGTGGGTGTCAGGAGGGGGGAGGACACATGGACCGGAGGAGGTCCGGATGTGCCCTATTTAAGGTGGGGGCCTCCTGACAAGCGCTGCTTATACTCAAGCTCGGGTGTAGCAGCTATGGCAGACCAGGACAGCTAGGTGCAGCAGCAGCTGACCCCTCCACCGCATCAACGCCAGCGGAAGAAGCAGTCGGACACCTCGCACACGGACGGCCGCTCCAGCAACCGCAGCGGCAGCAGGAGGAGTAAGGTGTCGGACGCTTCAGGGCCATCCAGAAGGGATTCATCTTATGTCCCGCCACAGCCTCAAAATCCGGTACCCTTTTGTGACTTCAGGGGTGAGTGATCTTCGTGAATGTCACTTAATAGTAATGGAAAGTTATTATGTCCTTCATTCCTTAGGAAGAAGAGTAGCGGCAAAAAGAACCCACTGGGTTTGTTCCTTATGCCAGGCCCCCCTTTCCATAGATTGGCAGAAACAGCTTTGTGCAAGCTGTATTAACCAAACGATAGCGGAGAGCACCCCGGATTTCGCTTCTAATTTGAGGTCCGTAATCCGTTCAGAGGTGCAGGATTCCCTGTAAGGCTTACTAAAGTGGAAAAAGAGATCCCATAAAGATATCTCCTCTGACTATGATTTATCCTCCCAGTCAGAGGATCTTTGCCTCGGCATCCTCCTCTTCATCAGACAGTGGTAGGCCCTGTTTCCCTATTGAGGATACTGACAAGTTGGTCAGAGCGGTCAGATCTACCATGGGGTTGAGGGAGGAGAAGGCAGCCAGGTCCCTGGAAGATATGTTCGCAGGCCTGGAGGAAAAAAAGACGCTCCTTTCCAGTGAATCCCCAAATTCAGACCCTTATAGACCTGGAATGGAGGAAGCCGGAGAAATCAGGAGTATTGTCCTCATCCTCTAAAAGGAGGTACCCCTTCGAGGATAATGTCTCTGAGTCCTGGGACAAAATTCCTAAAGTTGGCGGGTCTGTCGCCCGATTATCCTAAAGATCGTCCCTACCCCTGGAAGATTCGGGCAGTCTAAAGGATGCTCTGGATAAGAAGGCAGATTCCTTCCTGCGTCACACCTGTGAAGCAGCAGCAGGGGGCCTGAAGCCAGCGGTAGCAGGCACTTGTGTCGCTAGGTCACTTATGGTGTGGCTTCAGCAATTAGGAGACCAGCTAAAGGATAAAAAGATGTCCAGAGATAAAATCCTCTCCAATCTGCCTTTGCTACAAGCAGCATCTGCTTTTTTGGCCGACTCCTCAGTGGATTCAGTTAAACTCGCTGCCAGGTCTGCAAATTTGTCTAATGCTGCCAGACGAGCCCTGTGGCTCAAGGGTTGCCCGGGAGATCTACAATCTAAGCATAAGCTTTGTTCTCTTCCTTGTGATGGTAAACTTTTGTTTGGCCAAAAACTGGACGAGTTTTTGGAGAAGGCTGGCGACAGAAAGAGAGGTTTCCCAGGGTTCACGGGGGAAACAAAAAGGTCCTATTTTCGGAAGAAGAGATTTAACCAGGGTCGCCCTCCGGGATAAAGGAAAAGATGGGAGCCCAGATCTAAAAAGGACTCTGGTTACATGCTTGGAGGACCATCCTCCAGTTCCAAAAAATCTCCCCAATGACGCGAGGCTAGAGGTCGGGGGAAGGCTTTCCCATTTTATCCCAGCTTGGGAAGCCATCACTTCAAATCCCTGGGTGTTGGATATCATAAAGAACGGCCTAAAGATACGCTTCTGTCAGGTCCCTCACCGAACCTTCATGATCACCTCCAGGAGGAAGTCCAGGGAGGAGCAGATGGCTCTAGAATCAGAGGTATTAGACTTAGTCAACAAGCAGGTCCTTCACGAAGTTCCAGTTTCACAATGGGGAGGGGATTTTATTCCCCCCTGTTTGTGATAAAAAAACCAAATGGGTCCTTAAGGACCATTGTCAACCTCAAAAGTCTAAATCAGCTGATAATCAACCAGACTTTCAATATGGAATCAGTGAACTCTGCAGTGAAACTCTTACACCACAATTGTTTCATGGCAGTCATCTACCTAAAAGATGCCTACTATCACGTCCCAATCCATCCAGACTACCGGAAGTACCTAAGGGTAGCCCTGTTCATCCAAGGTCAATTGAGACATTTCCAATTCACTGCCCTACCTTTTGGACTCTCGATAGCACCGAGAGTATTTACAAAGGTTATAGCGGAGGTGACAGCTTTTCTCCGAATCAAGAACGTGGTGATTGTTCCCTATCTGGACGACTTTCTGATAATAGGGAAATCGGAGGACCACTGTTCCTCTCAACTTTTAGAAGTCCAGACAGCTTTATATCACCTGGGGTGGTTAATAAATATTCAAAAATCAAAGCTATCCCCCTCAAGGACTCAGATCTTTCTGGATTTGACCCTAGATTCCCAACGCCAATCCTGTTTCCTCCCGGAAGACAAGGTTTGCAAAATAATCAGCCTGGTCTCAAGGGCAATAAGGTCTCCCGTGATGTCCTTGAGAGAAGCAATGTCCCTACTAGGCTCCATGACTTCCTGTCTCCCGGCAGTCAAATGGGCCCAGAGTCATATGAGGCTTCTTCAGTGGGAGGTCCTGTCGGCTCAGAAATCCTTCAACGGACATATAGGAAAAAAAACTCTCCGTCTTTGGAGACAGTAAACTCCCTCTCCTGGTGGACAAACAGGGAGAATCTGACCGCAGGCTTACAATGGTCCAAACCAGTTGACCACACAATTACAACAGATGCAAGTGGCTCCTGCTGGGGGTGTCATCTGGCAGAGTTCTCAGTTCAGGGGCTCTTACTACGTCACGAAAAAGAAGCGTCATCAAACCTAAAAGAGCTTTTGGCCGTGGAGAAATCCTTGATAAGCTTCCTTCCCCACATACAGGGTCGCCATGTCCAGATCAGGTCCGACAATCGGACGACAGTGGCATATATAAATCACCAGGGAGGAACAAGATTTCACTCCCTTATGGTAGTGGCAAACAGGATCCTGCATCTAGCAGAACAACATCTCCCATCCCTCAGTGCTCTTTTCATCCGGGGGTGTAAAATTCAAGAGCAGATTTCCTCAGTCGCCACACTTTAAGACAAGGAGAGTGGCCTCTAAACCCGATAGTCTTCCAAAAGATTATCCAGATATGGGGGTCACCGGACATATATTTGTTCGCCACCAGGGCGAACAGGAAGGTGGAGAGATTCTGTTCACTAAATCCAACAGAGAATCCCTATGCTGTAGACGCTCTCCACATTCCCTGGAAGTTCAGGAAGGCCTACGCCTTTCCACCGATAGTGATGATCCCGGCAGTTGTGAGGAAAATTCGGGAGGAGGGGGCGAGGATAATCAGATCCCTGGGTCCTGCCTGACAGGCCGGACCTTCTCATCCAGGGGCCAATATTCCATGCACAAGCCAAAGGTTTCCATCTGGCGGCTTGGAATTTGAGAGGTTGTTACTGAGCAATAGGGGGTTTTCACCAGGCCTAGTTTCTACCCTGTTGGGTAGTTGAAAGCCCATAACAACTAAAATTTATTCCAGAATCTGTTGAAAATTCCTGGATTTTATAGACTCCCCATTGTCGGATAAACCTCCAGTTAGAGAAGTCCTAGAGTTTTTACAAAAGGGACGTGACCTAGGGTTGGCTACGGGAACACTTAAAGTTCAGGTGTCCGCCCTAGGGGCGATCTATAATTGTAACCTGGCAGGGAACAGATGGGTCTCTAGATTCATTAAATCCTGTTCCAGAGCTAAGCCAGTTCGGGCTCTTCCTCCCTGGGACCTGAATTTGGTTTTAAATGCACTCTCTGGCGACCCATTTGAACCCCTGCAGGTTATCTCTCCAAAGATCCTCACCCTCAAAACCATCCTCTTTGTGGCCCTAACGTCGGCCCGTAGGGTGAGTGACCTGCAGGCCCTTTCTGTTGATCCCCCATACACCCAAATTCATGATGACCGGGTCGTCCTGCGTACAGATCCATCGTACCTTCCAAAAGTTGTATCCAGATTCCACTGTAATCAGGAGATTGTACTTCCCTCTTTCTGCAGTAACCCTAAAAACCCTGGGGAGGTTAGGTTCCAAAATCTAGATGTTAGAAGGGCATTACTACAGTACATAGACATGACTAGTCAGTGGAGGAAGGACAAGTCCTTGTTTCTGGCCTTTCAGGGGAGTAGGAAAGGTCCCGGGGTATCAAAGGGAACTATTGCTAGGTGGCTTAGGGAGGCCATTTGTCTAGCTTATACATCTACAGGTGTTCCGGCACCGGACGGTATTAAAGCTCATTCCACCGGAGCTGTTGCAACCTCCTGGGCAGAGAGAGCAGATGTCTCGATTGACCAGATATGTAAAGCTGCTACTTGGTCTGCACCATCCACCTTCTATAAGCACTATCAGTTGGATCTATCCTCCTCTGACCTTACCTTTGGGAGAAGGGTACTTCAGGCGGTGGTCCCTCCCTAGGGTGCTCATATTTTCCAAAATTCTCTCAAGGTGTACTGGCATGGGTGAGGGGAAAACACCAAGGTTACTTACCGGTAGCCAATCTTTCCTGAACCCATGACAGCACCCGTAGTCATCCCCCCCCCCCCTGTCTTTCTCACGCCCTGGTGAAGCACTTTACATTTTGGGTGATATATATATATATAGTAGGTGTTGGTTATGTGTCTAACCTTTTCTGGAGGTCCTCTCAATGCTCTGTAATCCAACTGAAGCGAGGGAGAGGTACCGCCCTTTTATTTCAGACGGTTTCCTGTCCTTGGTGGGGCGGATCCCTCTCTCAAGGTGTGTTGTCATGGGTTCAGGAAAAACTGGCTACCGGTAAGTAACCTTGGTGTTTTTTTTCACGCTCCCAATTTAACAATTTGAGTACAGTTGGATCTATTGGGTTTTTTTGCACTATGGGTGGGTGGTTGGGAGCACAGCTGTGCAGGAAAAAAAAAAGCTTATAGGTTCTCAATTCGTTCATTCTTGGGATCGGTGGCGGAACCAGAGGTCGGACCATCACCAATCAAGATATTATATCCCTTCACACTCATCATTGCTCCCAATTAACAATTTGAGTACGTGCATATTTTTTTAGGGTATTTTTGTGCAATGGGTGGGAGCACAACTGTGCAGGAAAAAAAAGCTGATAGGTTCCCCATTCCTTCATTCTCAGAATCAGTGGATGGAACATCGCCAATCACAATATTATATCCTTCTCACTAATCGTTGCTCCCAATTATCAATTTGATTACGGTTATACCTATTGTTTTTTTAGGGTTTTTTTTTTTGCACTGTGGGTGGGTGGTTGGGAGCACAGCTGTGCAGAAAAAAAAAAGCTGATAGGTTCCCCATGCCTTCATTCTCAGGATCAGTGGTGGAACCAGAGTGTGGATCATCTCCAATCAAAATATTATATCCTTCACACTCATCGTTGCTCCCAGTTAACAATTTGAGTACGGTTGAACCCATTGTGGTTTTTTAGGGTTTTTTTTTTTTTTGCACTATGGGTGGGTGGTTGGAAGCACAGCTGTGCAGGAAAAAAAAAAGCTGATAGGTTCCCCATTCCTTCATTCTAAGGATCGGTGGTCAGACCATCGCCAATCACAATATTATATCCTGGCAATATGCCATAATATTATATACGGAGTTGTCCTCCTGGCAGTTGCCGTGATCCTCTATTCCTTACCTGCTACCTCTATACTGTATATGAAATGACAATATGTGAGAAATATTAATAATGTTGCTCTCATTTTCTAAAAAAAACAGGTTGGAACACAAACTCTCAATTAGTTGTTTTTTTATTTGTTTACCAATCTAAAATGTCCACTTTGAGGCACCAGAGATAAATGCTGGCATATAATGTACAATGCTCCCGTCCCTAGCAGTTGGCGTGTATCAGGCGACATCGCAGGATCTTCAAGTAGCTGTCAATCTTGTGGGAATCTCTGCGGAAACACTGAAGCAAGTGGTAGACGGGGAACACGTAGGAATCGCCCTGTGGTGCCGTTACATCGATTGGTCCAAACCACTGGGGGTAAACGTGTTCTAGATCAGTCAGCATCTGCAATAAACAATGGGTGAATGTGGGTGTAGAATTTGGTTGGAGTAAAGGTACAATCTAACACTACAATTATCCAAACGTTGTGCCTATTACAGCATTACCACCAGTCACAAGCAAACTCAATATCTTCCTAAAAGGAAAAATATTGTGGATGGACATGCTTTCTAAAAGGGAATCTGTCAGCAATATGATGTAGGTGCTGAGACCCTGATTCCAGCGATGTGTCACTTACTAGTCTGTTTTTAGCTGTTTCGATACAATAAGTGTTTTATCAGAAGGAGATTATCACTACAAGACTAGGGGTCTTGTGCTTCCTAGTCAACCTGCTCTAATACAATCAACAGTGATCGTATCAAAATGACAGCATGCAGACCAACAAGTGACATATCGCTGGAATCAGAATTTCTGCCCCTACGTCATGCTGCTCTCGGATTACATAAAAACCTGTTGACAGATTCCATTTAAAGAGAATTTATTGTTACACTTATTGCCGCTTCTCAGCAACTCTACGGTTTACTCAGTCAGTTCCGCTTTGGTTTATACTCGTACCATATAGCCTAAATTCATGACCTACGTGAAGGAAGAGAGGATGTGTGTGATAATAATGCTGCTTACTCTTCCAGAGATCCTGTCTATTCCTCCTTGAAGAATCCTGGTGTGCTCCTCAGCTTCTGTCACTTTTTTCTCCATGTTATTTGGCGCCCCCATGGACAAGTACTGCAGGGGTTGGGTCCAAGAGCGCAATCATTTCTTTCTAAGGCTCAGCAAGTCTTCGTGCTGTGGAAGCAGTAGACATCAGTTAGGAGGGATATCAGGCTGAGAACATATAGAAAATCATATGCCGAAAAGGGAATGTACCAGAAGTTGTGGATGCAAGAAAATGCCCATGATTCCGCTCCTCCGGGTCACACGAAGTGATGCAATACCCAGTGGTTGGTTAAGAATCCATTTATTTAGAAGCTAAAATAAGAGGCGTTTCCTGGACGTCCTGTCCACTTCATCAGTGCATAGCTTGTGTCCGGTATAGCAAGGAGTGGACATATATATACAAAAAATGTGAAAACAACTGGCGCCAAAACAATGTGGCCGTTAAGGCAGAAAAATACAATCAATAAAAAGGCAGAAATTTGAGTATCCATCAATGTATATATGCATCGGGAATAAAATATTGCTAGCATGATTAAAAATTAATTAAAAACCGATATAGTTCAATGCAAAAAAAATATAATAAATAATTAAAATATATAGATAATTCCTGAAGCAGGAATTGAACCTGGTGTATTGCAATCAAATGGATCATGTTTAGATCTTAATCATGGTACAACCCTCTAAGCCACGGGTGCTCATGTATATTGTGATTGATCTTGTTCTGATAGGAGGTAATAAACGGATATTAGACGATATATCTAACTTATACCTACATACTAAACAAAATAATTTTAATTCTTCTTATAATAGAATATGTGATCGTATCGGCAACATGAATAATTTCTTTAGGAGTGTGTCCGTATTATCGGTGTAGTACTAGAGAATAGTCGTGCGCATTAATGTCCACTAGGTGGTATGATGAGCACTGAAAGTGTCCTAGGGAATGGTGCAGACTACTGGGAACAGAACGCAATGATCATAAGAAGAAAGGAAACTGAACTCAGTGAAACCCTGGATCGGGACAGTGGATCAAGAACAAGCCAAGACACATGTTCCTGACCATGTAGAGGTCAATTATATTTGTCAGTGCTTTCAAATAAAAACCTCTGATATTTCATTGAGACCCCAAGGTTTCCAAGTATTTAGTTGATCTATCCAGTATATCTCTTTCCTATTGAGACCCTGAATTCTATTGGGAGTGGTGCATGGAATATGCTCTATGGGCAGGATTTTAAGACACCCAAAGTCTTTATTGTGATGGATTGCCATATGTCGTGATAAACCATGTTTTAAAAAACCTGTAGCGACATTATGCCTATGAGAATTTAGTCTTTTATGAAAGGGTTGCATAGTTCTACCGCCATATTGCTTGGGACATGTGCATTCAATCAGATATATGACAGAATCAGTGTCACAGGACATATTACTATTTATTGTGAAGCGTTCATTGCTTGATGTGGATGCAGAAGTGTCGGCTCCATGAGTAATATTCATGCCGCACATGCCGTTCTTTTTGCCACATCTGGTGATGGTTTTATTCTTATTATTGATCTTGCTACAATCTAGAGTAGAAAGGGTGTGTATCCTACGGGGGGCTCAAATGTTCCTTAGAGTGGGGGCTCTCCTATACACAATGGAGGGTTTTTCTGGGATAATCTTCTTGAGTATCGGATCATTTAACAGAATATGCCAATTCTTCTGCAGAATATCTCTAAATGATTTATGCTGAAAATTCTATGTAGTGATGAATTTTACACAGCGCTCATAGGACATTTTATCTGAATTAGATTTTAATAGAAGTGAATTCTGGCTACAGGTGTCCCTTACCCTTTCACATGATTCGCCAACAAGATTTTTGGGATAGCCCTGTTGTAGAACTTTCTGTTTCAGCATACCTGATTGCTCTGAAAAATCATTTTCAGAAGTGCAATTCCTTCTGATCCTCTGAAATTGATTAAAAGGAATATTACGCAGCCATTTCTGGTAGTGGCCACTGCTGTAGTGGATGGAACTATTCGCATCCACTTGTTTAAAATAAGTCTTGGAGCAAATCCTATTGTTCTCTATAAATAAGGCAGATCCAGAAAATGAATACTGGTGTTATTTGTATCGGAATTGAAGGAAATACCCCAGCAGTTGTTATTTAGAAAACTGGCAAGGGCTGAGGGTTCTGCGATGTCCTTATTAAGAATGAAAATTAAGTCGTCAATGTATCTTTTGTAAAATATAATGCCTTCCCAAAATGGACCCCCATAGATGAACACCAGTTCAAATATGCCCATGAAAATATTAGCGAACGTAGCTGCGACCTTTGACCCCATCGCGGTCCCTTTGATCTGATGGTAAGTGTGTTGGAGGAAAGTGAAATAATTGTTATTAAGGATGAAAGATAACCCAGATAGAATAAATGATTTGTGGGAGGACGACAGGCCGGTGTCTTTGGAGATCATATGTTCAACACATAATAAACCAATTTCCCAATCAATATTGGTGTAAAGGGATGTAACATCAAGGCTTAAAAATACAAATGATTCTTCCCATTGGATGTCCTTAGTAAGGTTGATGAGGTGGCTGGAGTCACGAAGGTAACTCCTCAACCTTTTAACATGGGGCTGAAGGAGAACATCAATGTACTCTGCATGTGTTGTAGATTGGCCATGCAATACACCAATAATATCACATGATCACGTTCTGTACGTGGACCGGAAATACATGTCCCACTGAGCACAATTCCCAGTATGTTGTATAGGGGGCGCTGTGCCAGGCCAGGATTTCCCCTCCTCGATGCAGTGTCCTACATCTTCTCCAGTACAGCTGCTCACAGATTAACCTTGGAATAAACCCGCAGCGTCCCTAATCCCTCCCCACTCACAATGTCGCTGATTACTGGACACACGGTCCCGGGATGGACGTCGTGACTTACCAGGGTCAAGAATCAATGGAGAAAAGACGACTTCATGGGAATGGGACCTGTTGTTAATTAAGTGCCAGGTTTTTATGTTTTGTTTGTTTGTTTTTTTTACGTATTATTATCTATATTAAAGTCTTGCAAATTTTCACACTGGCAATCATTGTACAGGAGGAGGAGGAGAAGGTGAGCTGTGACATCACCTATTGTGAATGGTGGATCCTGTGTTATCTACTGTATATAGAGGTGTTATCAGTCATTGTACAGGAGGAGGTGAGCTGTGACATCCTCTACTGTGAATGGTGGATCCTGTGTTACCTATGTGTGAGTGTGACGCTGACCGGCCGTGACGCTACTTCTGGTTTGCCGGCGGGAATGCCGCCGCATTCAAACCGCTGCCACGACTGAACTTGCACAACTATAAAAAGACCACATCTCCCCCTGCCACTATATTTAACCCCCTGGAATAAGCTAAATTGCAAAACGCGCGTCAGGGCCTGTACCACATCTTCAGGTAGTATCTCTTACTCTCTGCACTATGCAGCTATGTATTAATCTGTTTTAATTTCTACCCTGCCCTTTACCTTTCTGCACTATATTCAGCACGTTTTTCTTAAAGCTATTGGTCTCGCGACCTATTCTTATGAATTTACAGTATATATTGCTCAGACCTTATTTGTGTCTAGCAGGATTGTTTTCCGCTTAAGTACATTGCTATGTCCTCAATATATGTGCAGTCTGGGTACTCCACTGTGTAATTATCACACGATGTTAAGCACTTTTCTATCCTTCTACTTGTAGTTCTAAAAATGTAATTATTGTAATTTATGCTCATTATTGAATCATTGGTTGCATACCATTTCTTTGCAGGAATTTTTCCCCACTCTTACTGGACTTGTTCTCCGTGAAATACGTCTTAGGGCAGCTTATACATGCAAACTTTAATAGGAGTTGTTAATAGAAAATGAATTAATCTGTGCTGCTATAACTATACACAAATAGTGCTTTGGCTCCTCCATGTGGATCAGTTTGGTACTGCCAGTGGATGTGATTAATCCTGCTTGGTTTCCCCTTGTTTTAAGTATGTTTTATACATCTTGGTTTTGATTAATAAAATACTGTGTATGTTGATTCTGGGTGGCATTTGTTTCCATTCCTTTATAGGTTTTTGCAATTATTTGGAGGTGCCATGACAATATGGGCCGTTTCTAGGTTAAATCTATTTGGAAGAGAAGCCATTGAGGTGACCATATCAGTTGTCACCCAGCTTTCCCAGGACCTGATAAATCCAATGTCCACTGAAAGATTACATGTGCTGAAGATTATAGATGTATAATGGCAGCATCTAGTGGTCAAAGGCGGTATTGCCATTATCATATACTTAAGCCTCATTTACACTTTGCAGTTCAGGACGATCAGGTTACGTGTAGATTTGATTACATTATTCCGAAAGTGACCACTCACCCGTTGCTGGATTCTTAGTAGCGTACGTCTGCCTTCCATTCGGTTTTATCCATTTGCCACCGATAAAATGACCAAAGCTTCGTTCGTGACTGTCAAGCCAGGCCTAGAGAGGGAAAAAAACAAATAAAACCATAAGTATAAAAAGATAAAAATAAAATCATAAAATCAGGGAAAAAAAAAAAAAGACTGATAATGAGAAATCAGGCCTCGCTCGAGAGGCGGCGCGCACTCACCATTCGAGAGGCGGCGCGCACTCACCGCTCGAGAGGCACTTACGGCCAGTGGTGTTGTCACGCCACTGATTCCAGCTGTGCTCTTCCCCATACTGGAGGAAAGAGCTTGTAAGCGCTGCTCTCTTTGCCTTGGAGATCAGTCACCAACGATAGACTGCAGCGGTATCCGGTATCTTAGACCAGGGTTCCCCAACTCCAGTCCTCAAGGCCCACCAACAGGTCATGTTTTCAGGATTTCCTTAGTATTGCACAGGTGATGTAACTATTGCCTGTGCTGATGATGGAATTATCACCTGTGCAATACTAAGGAAATCCTGAAAACATGACCTGTTGGTGGGCCTTGAGGACTGGAGTTGGGGAACCCTGTCTTAGACAATGAGCCATTAACTATAGAATTAAAAATCCAAGGGTATTTAGCAAAGTTACCCGTTATCAAGAGGACTTTGACATTTTTTGGCCATTGATCATGATGAGAAAAAGCGTTTATTGCCCGCCTTTTGATGGAAACCACGCTTAGAAATGACCAGAGAGGGATTGTTTGGTTTAAAATCTTCTATTGTAAAAGTCGTCTCAAAAATCAGTAATCCACAAGTGAACCCCATGGCAAGTGCTCACTTTTCCTGCAGCGCCACCACAAGCAAGGTGAAGAATTGCAAGTGCTATGTGCAAATGCATATAAATCAATCACATTAGACAAGGTATAGTGCACAGGATTACACATCCAATATAGTCACAAAGAATATAAAGTGCTTATAGTGAAATAGGGAGCAGCAGGTATGACCTGAGTTTGAAAATAATGGCCCCAACGCGCGTTTCACACGATGCCTCTTCCAGGGGGATGGGTATCCTCCCATTTATTTTGAATGATGCTATTGTGGACTTGCTAGCTTTATATGTATAGACGCTAATACCATTTGGAATTACTTAGAACTACTGGCCTATGCATACGCTGCTAACATATGGAGCTTACTCTTGATTTTCACTATAAACTATAACTACTAGTGAACATCAGCTCCCTCCAGTGGTATAGTTTGATATGATCTTTTTTTTTTTTTTTTTAAATTTTGCTAGTTATTTTCCCTTTTTAAAAATATGTTAGCTTTTTTTGGTAATAAAGATTATTATTTCTATGCTACTGGCTGTTTGCTTCCATTAAATTTGTAGGTTGTTGTTGTTTATAGGGAGGTGCCGTATATACTAATTGTGCCTGTAAGTAGGCTTAATGCTCTTAAAATGAACAGGCTGAGCAAGTGACGCACCATGTACTTGACAGTATTACAGCTCCTAGATACGTGGAGCCATCATGTGGGACAGATAGATTGTGGATTACAGCCTCCAGTGATATGGGGGACACGCGCGGCTCGGTCTTATCTTTAGGTCTCTTACACTCTGCAATCACCGAAAATCCACCAGACTGTGAAGGTCAGTGATGAAATACCATGAAGTGCAAACAGATTTTCAACTCCTTCATTCTGATGTTCTTGGGGGTGATGACCCACCGGACTGCGGGGGAGTGACCCCATATAATGAGAGGACAAGGCCAAGGAGGAAGACACAGTGTGTACAGATCATGGGGACTTATCAATGATACCGGGGAGAAAAAACATGGACCAGGGAGCAAGATTGTGACCACTGTAAAAGTCAGCATATATGCAGAGTTAGAAAAAGTTTATTTTTTCAGTAGGAAAAGTTATAAAACTTTTTAAATCACTTTATCAGGGAATTTGTCCTCATTCCTGTAAAAAAAAAAACCATGCTGGACAAAATAAATGAAAAAAAAAATTGTATTTAAAGGGAATCAGAGCAGCATGATGTAGGGGCAGAGAGTCTGGTTCCAGCGATGTGTCACTTATTAGGCTGTTTGCTGTAGTTTCAATTCAATCTGTTTTATCACTTGCACAGCAGTCCAGTTAATTTGTAACTCCACCACTGATTGGCAGTTTGCTGACAGTGTACACAGGAAGCAGCCAATCAGGGGTGTGGGCGGGGTTATATACGGCTCAGCATTCCGAGATCTACAGCAGAGAAAACAGGGATTCTATCATAACTGCACCAAGCAGCTCAGTAAGTGACATCACCGGAATCAGGGTCTCTGCTCCTATATGATGCAGTCCTCAGATTACATAGTAAAACCTGCTGACAGATTCCCTTTAAGGGTAATCTAACAAAAAAAATCTTCATTGTGGCTGCACTGGGACAAGCATATTCATAAAATATTTGCCTTAAAGAACTGAAGATTTTTTTTTTTTTTTAGCTTTGAAGCTGCAGATCAACTTCAGACAAAGGGTTACAAGATGACGCTGGGCTCCTGGAGGCACGAGGATCCTGTTAAAATGTAGCCTGCACTGACTAACAAGAAAGGAACCTTTGTCCATTCCCGGTCATTGTGATGTATAGGGAGCCATGTACACAGGGGAGGCCGCGGCTCCCAGCCAATCCCTGCAGACCTGGGGGGCGAACGCTCTCAAGTCGCCTCCGTCACGCACTGCTATACAATACAGGAGCAACAGCGTTAACTATTTGTGGACGGATTTCAAAATTTTGAAAAACTTGATCAATTCAGGGCCCCATAGAAGGTAAAATCATTATACACTCGCCTCCCGCAGCCACACCGCTTCAGCATTGTCAGCGCTGCTGCTACCAGTAGTGTCAAGTGACCACTGCAGCCAATGAGCCGTTGCTGATCAGCTGCAGCGCATCAATATCGAAACAAAAACCGAACCGTAATATCGAAACCGTAAAATCGAACAAAATAGCAAAGGCTGCAGCCAGTCAATGGCCACTGATTGACAGTGTGGTGCCATGTAACTGCTGCTGCCAATCAAAGAGAACAGCAGCGCCGACAATCAGTGATGGAGGCATGGTTGGACCAGGAGGCACGAGACACCTCGTCCTGTAGTGATAATCTCCTGCTGATAAATCACTGATTTTAATGAAAAGGCAAAACACAGCCTAGTAAGTGACACATCGGTGGAATCAGGGTCTCTCCACCCTCATAGTGCTCTCAGATTACATAGCAAAACCTACTGACAAATTACCCTTTAAGAAAAGAGTGGCGATACAAAGTACCTATAAGACAAAACTAGAACTCTTCCAAAATGAAGAGAAACCCGTCAGCTGTTTTGGCATTCTCGTCAGTACAGGGCAAGGCTTTAAATTGGATCTTAGGGGGTACTGCAGACACCACTAGATTGTGAAGAGAAACATGCCAGCAATACTGAAGCAGCCGCCTATAAATGGTGCTTCAATCTTTTTTGAGGAGGCTTTAGCTGTACTTTATACTACATTCACTCACAGTGCACCCGTCTCCAACCAGTGGCAGTATTTTTGCCTTTTGGTGTATACCTTTTTTATCCCCAGGGAGCATTGCCTCGCTTTAAGACTC
This sequence comes from Phyllobates terribilis, assembly GCF_046119375.1. Taxonomy (NCBI): domain Eukaryota; kingdom Metazoa; phylum Chordata; class Amphibia; order Anura; family Dendrobatidae; genus Phyllobates; species Phyllobates terribilis. The sequence goes on along the minus strand of NW_027363384.1, from coordinate 518,199 downwards.
GGTGCATCAGCTGCTGTTGTCCACACCTTCACCACAAAAGACCCCTGTCCTGGAAAAATAAAGGGGCTCAGTTCCCTCCCCTTCTTTTTTTGACTTCCAAAATGCAATGATCTTGATTGGCCATTTTTTGTTTTTGGAATTAAGGAAGGAAAAGAGCTCACTGATACCAGAGCGGTCCTGTAATAAGAGTCCAGACCTCCTCTGGTATTAATATGAGCACAAACACTGCGCCCCTGCCGGAAGCTTCATGCAGCCGTATATCACCAAGCACAATGCAGAGTGTCGGATGGAGTGGTGTAAAGCCATCACCACTGGACTCTGGAGGAGACGTGTTCTGTGCAGTGACGGATCACACTTCTCTATCTACGTCTGATGGAGGAGTCTGGGTTTGGTGATTCCAGGAGAACACGACGGCTCCTTTCTGATCTTTCTCAAGGAAAGAAGACGCCTCCAGGAAGTCGTGTACAAGTCATGTGCAACAACGAAGAGGAACTGGAGGATTACACAGAGCAAAACCTTACCAAGCCATCACGTGAATCTGATGAGGGAAACAGTCAGCAATCTGTCCTCAACAGCCTCCAATCTGACCTCAATCAACATCTGGATCGGAGGTCTACAACTCCAAGAAATGGCCACATCATGGCATGATGGGTGTTATAGTTCCCCAACAGCCTTGAGTTACATATATAGAGAAGGATTCATCTACTGTTGAAAAAAAAATCCCTTGGATCCTGAAGTTATTTTGTTATTGACTAATGAAAACTTTCACAAACATTAAAAAAAAAAAGTTTCTAAAAGTTAATTAACTTCTGATGCTTAAATGTTTGATCAAAATTTAAAAAAAAAGTGTTTTTTTCTTTTCTTTCTAGAAACAGCGCCACTCTTGTCTGTTGGCGGTGTATGGTATTGCAACCCAGCAAGATGGTTGTACGGTCTGATACAGAGTGCAATGTAATATTACCTGGTGGTAATATCCAGGTAATGGAAACGGGCTTTGTATATAGACAGAAGGTGACGATTTGCCGGAGACTCTCTCACACCATTAAGCCGCATTCACACATTGGTGTTTGTCACCTTGTTGTGCATTATCCCAACTGACGCACATTTTATGGGGCTATTCTCTTTTTTCGTGGACCGAGGGTCTGCATGGACCAAATATGGGAAAAGAACGGAACAACAAATAAATTAAAAATACTTTTTTTGTCACATTATGATTTATAAAAATAAATTAAAAAAAAATCACAAAAAAAATAAAAAAAAACTAAAGTCCCAGATTCATCATTTGTATATTTTTAAGTCACTTATTTATTTTTTTGTCTTATGGTCACCTATTTTCTTTTGAGCACGTGTTCAGAACTTTTGCCCAGAATAAAAAATGCTCTAATTTTTTTTTTCGCTATTTTTTAGTGCAAAAAGCCACAGGTTGCAACATTTCAGCGAAAAAATGCAGATGGACATTAAAAAAAAATCCCTCTGGGGTGGGAGATGGATACATTTAAGCAAAAACATCTGAGACCTCCAACCTGTGCCGACAATGGGAAATAAATAAATCAATTAATAAATAAATAAAGTAAATCAATAAAAAAAAATGGACATATAAAATAGACTTTAAAAAAGGCGCAAATGGAAAGAAAAATACGATTTCAGGAAACTCATTCACTTTGCTGGTCCTATAAAATGCAGCGATTTTTTTTTTTTCCTATGGAAAAATTGCAACATGTGAATACGCCTTTAATAAAACTTAATTGACAAAGTCAGAAGATTGCAAACGCATATAAATCCGGATGCATTTTTTTTTTTTTATTAGCGGGTTTTCCCAAAACTTGTGTTGTGGAGTTCAATATCCGCGATGTTGTTCGTTTATTTTAGGCGACCTTGCTGCAAAAAAAAATGCAAAGTTGCAGAAATCTTTCCGTGTTCACATGCTGCAGTTTTTTTATGCCAAAATACATTTTTTTCTGATTATTGCTGCATTTTACCCTTTATTTAATGCAGATTTAAAGCTAAATTTTAATGCAATCTTTTATCACTAAATTTATTTATTTTTTACCAAAAAAAACGCACTGTGTGAACAGGCCCTTACAGCAGACAAACAATCAGGCAAGTTTAGATTATTTTTTTTAAAAATGTCGCAATATTAGAAGAGCACAATCACTGCACTGAAAAAAAAGCGTCATCGCACGACACTTTTCCCATCAGTCTTGTGCACACCTGCAATTTGTAGCCTGCGGCTCTTACAGGTGATGCCGGAGCCCCAGAACACAGAGCAGCCCGCACTGACGCCTCACCTGCGCGACACTGGCGGCCTCAGGAGCCGGGCCGTACTGCATGGAGGTGAAGATCTCCCGCACTGACGGTCAGTCTGTCCCCGTAGAGGCGGCCATGACATTCAGCAATGAGTAACAGCCCGTCAGCCCAGCCAACCACAAGGGGGAGCTCTAACACCGCGGCGCTGCAGAGTACGCACGTCACTTCCGCTGGAAGAAAGTCATATTATTACACACTAACAGGATTGTAATCCTCCATTCACCGCGTCTGGTCCCTATAGGTGTTAGTGTATTTTTTTTATATCTGTAAATTGCTGCGTTGTGCTGTAAAGTACTGTGTGTCAGAAATAGTGAGGGGAGGGAAGGAAAAGGGTCAAACGGAAGTGAGTGTCCGACCCGGAAGTGTGCGCATGCGCGGACACAGCCTGTTGCTGAGGCGTGGTGACGCTGTAGCTGGGTGATTGCAGTCAGAGTAGGGTTGCATCTAGTTTGGAGTTGATTATTTGTGGTCCTCAAACAATCAACTCCATTCTAGCTGATTCACCATTGAGCCGTCTAGTTTGGAGTTGCTTTTTTGTGGTCCTCATTTTATCAGCTCCACTCTAGACGGATCACTACTGAAGTGACTGGATCGAAGCGGATATTTTGTGGTCCTCATTCCAGCATCTCCACTCTAGCTGATTCACTGGTGAAGTGACTGGATCGAAGCGGATATTTTGTGGTCCTCATTCCAGCATCTCCACTCTAGCTGATTCACTGGTGAAGTGACTGGATCGGGGGAATATTTTGTGGTCCTCATTTTAGCAGCTCCACTCTAGCTGATTCACTGGTCAGGTGACTGGATCGGAGGGATATTTTGAGGATCTCATTCCAGCATCTCCACTCTAGCTGATTCACTGGTCAGGTGACTGGATCGGAGTTGATCTTTTGATGATCTCTCTGCAGCTTCTCCATTCTAGACAGTTCAGTTTCTACACTGAAGTTCCTCAAAAAATCACCTCCAATGTCCAGAATGGAGCAGATTCCCGGATCCTCATAGCCTGCAATGTAGTGGAATTGGAATGTACACACATTGTAGATATATATCAGCCTTCTAATTCTAATGATTTCATGTTTTTATTTTTTAAGTACTTGCTCAAACTGTTATATTTATTACGTATTTCCAAAGGGCAAAATTTTATTTTTTTCATAATTAATCGAACTTGCATTTTATTATCGCTTTTTGTAATATAAATAATCACACACAGCGCTGATCATTCAGTTTTACGTGGGGAAAAACGTAACAGAGCGCAGCAACAGAGTCCTCATAATTTACAACATTGTATTGGAGTGGATTTTTTGAGGACCTTATTTGAGCAACTCCATTCTAGCTGATTCACTAGTGAGCCGTCTAGATTGGAGTGGGTATTTTGAGGATGTTCCTTGTAGCCTCCAATCTGTACTGTTTGGTGCTGAGGTGACTGGAATCAAGTTTTTCAAAGAGTGAGTGGAGCTTCGCAGGGAGAAACATAACAGAGCGCAGCAACAGAGTCCTCATAATTTACAACATTGTATTGGAGTGGATTTTTTGAGGACCTCATTTTAGTAACTCTATTCTAGCTGATTCACCATTGAGCCATCTAGATCGGAGTGGATTTTTTGTGGACATCTTTTAGCAACCCCATTCTCTACCGTCATGGCCAAAAGTATTGAGATTGAGACAAATAGTAATTTTTCCAAAGTTTACTGCTTCATTTTTTGTAATGGCAATTTGCATATACTCCTGAATGTCAAAGAGTGATCAGCTTAACAGCAATTACTGTACTTGCAAAGACAAAATTTGCCCAGAAAATGAACTTTAACCCCCAAAACACATTTCTACATCATTGCAGTCCTGCCTTAAAAGGAGCAGCTAACATCGTTTTAGTGATTGATCCATTAACACAGGTGTGGGTGTTGATGAGGACAGGGCTGGCGATCAATCAATCATGATTAAGTAAGAATGACATCACTGGACACTTTAAAAGGAGGCTGGTTCTTGGTATCATTGTTTCTCTTCAGTTAACCATGGTTATCCCTAAAGAAACACGTGCAGCCATCATTGCACTGCACAAAAATGGCCTAACAGGGAAGAGTATCGCAGCTACAAAGATTGCACCTCAGTCAACAATCTATCGCATCATCAAGAACTTCAAGGAGAGAGCTTCCATTGTTGTCAAAAAGGCTCCAGGGCGCCCAAGAAAGACCAGCAAGCGCCAGGACCGTATCTTAAAACTGTTTCAGCTGCGGGATCGGACTACCAGCAGTGCCGAGCTTGCTCAGGAATGGCAGCAGGCTGGTGTGAGTGCTTCTGCACGCACTGTGAGGCGGAGACTCTTTGAGCAAGGGCTGGTTTCAAGGAGGGCAGCAAAGAAGCCACTTCTCTCTAGAAAAAAACATTAGGGACCGACTGATATTCTGCAAAAGGTACAGGGAGTGGACTGCTGAGGACTGGGGCAAAGTCATTTTCTATGATGATCCCCTTTTCGACTGTTTGGGACATCTGGAAAACAGCTTATTCGGAGAAGAAGAGGTGAGCGCTACCACCAGTCTTGTCTCATGCCAACTGTAAAGCATCCTGAAACCATTCATGTGTGGGGTTGCTTCTCAGCCAAGGGAATTGGCTCACTCACTGTCTTGCCTAAAAACACAGCCATGAATAAAGAATGGTACCAGAATGTCCTCCAAGAGCAACTTCTCCCAACCGTCCAAGAGCAGTTTGGCGCCCAACAATGCCTTTTCCAGCATGATGGAGCACCTTGACATAAAGCAAAGGTGATAACTAAATGGCTCATGGAACAAAACATAGAGATTTTGGGTCCATGGCCTGGAAACTCCCTAGATCTTAATCCCATTGAGAACTTGTGGTCAATCATCAAGAGACGGGTGGACAAACAAAAACCAACAAATTCTGGCAAAATGCAAGCATTGATTATGCAAGAATGGACTGCTATCAGTCAGGATTTGGTCCAAAAGTTGATTGAGAGCATGCCAGGGAGAATTACAGAGGTCTTGAAGAAGAAGGGGCAACACTGCAAATATTGACTTGCTGCATTAACTCATTCTAACTGTCAATATAACCTATTGGTACTCATAATATGATTGCAATTATATTTCTGTATGTGATATAAAACATCAGACAAACACTAATAAAAACCAGAGGCCAGCAGATCATGTGAAAATATAATTTTGGTGTCATTCTCAATACTTTTGGCCATGACTGTACAGTTTCGTGCTGAAGAGACTGGAATTGAGTTTTTCGGAGAGTGAGCAGAGCCTCACGGGGAGAAACGTAACAGAGCGCAGAGACAGAGTCCTCATAATTTACCACACTGGATCGGAGTGGCTTTTTTGAGGACCTCATTTGAGCAACTCCATTCTAGCTGATTCACCATTGAGCCATCTAGATCGGAGTGGATTTTTAGATGATCTCCCTGTAGCCTCTATTCTGTACAGTTCATTGCTGACCTGACTAGAATAGAGTTGCTGGAGCGTTTTCCTCATAGGATCAAATCCAATCTAGACGGCTCATGGCTGAAACCTCCAGAATGGAGTTAATTCCAGGGTCGGTCTGGCCTGGCGGGAAATCGGGAAATTTCCCGGTGGGCCCCAATATGAGAGTGAGAAAATTGGTGGCGGGGGCCCTTTAAAAATGTGGGCCCTTTAAAAGCGCGGCTGAAGGAAATGTAGCGTCGCGCGCACTGAACATTCATTGGTGACAGCGGGCCTGCAGTGACGTGCATGCAGCATACTTACCACGTGAGTAGTCCCTGAGGATGGACTCTTTCTGGGTGGTGACACGCACTGCGCTCTGCTTTCCCGCTGGCTGGCAGACTGTGGTGTGGTGTCAGGTGACACTGACGCTGACGCCGCTCTCTTCTGGCCACGCTCTGCAGTGCTCTCTCTCAGCTCCGGGGCCGTCCTCCTATGATACGCTGGCGCCAACGAACCCGACGTCTCGCTCTGCTCTCCCTGCTCCCGGGCTTCTGATGTGGTCCCATCCCGGCTCCTTACCTGTTCTGGCCTACTCCCCTGTAGTAATACCTGTTCCGGACCGGGTGGTGGCACCAGCACCGGCGCACCGCCCCCTTCTCTCCTGCTCTGATTCTGGGCTTTTTTATACCGGTTCCGGGGCTGGATATGTGGACAGTGACCGTCCTCTACAGTTCAACTCTCCAACCTGGCCTGGAATTGGAAACAATAACTCCACCTGATGAAGGCAGCAGACCGCTGCAGAAACGCGTTGTGGGCATTAATACTTAAATAAAGAGGTTTGTTTTATCCTTTTCCAGCGCCTTATCCAGTTTCTAGCGCCCCACTGACCACTTCAATTTGCACACTGGAATTGGAAACAAGGCTGCAGGCCTACAGCTCTCACTGCTTTAATTTCATGTCAAAAGTACCGTGCCAAATATTCAATAAGGTTTTTATGAGTGAGTGTTCCCAGCACTGGCCAACAATAATATAATTTATTTTATACATTATGCATTGCACTCTAGGCCTCCTATATGACATGTAGATCATACTCTTGGCCTCCTATATGACATATACAGACAGTGTATATGCCATATAGGAGGCTGAGAGTGCGGTATGCATTTTATATGAGGCCTAGAGTGCGGGCCTACATGATGTACAATGCACTCGGCCTCCTATATAAAGTATAGACTATAGGAGGCTGAGAGTGCGGTATACGTTTTATATGAGGCCTAGAGTGCGGGCCTACATGATGTACAACGCACTCGGCCTCCTATATAAAGTATAGACTATAGGAGGCTGAGAGTACGGTATACGTTTTATATGAGGCCTAGAGTGCGGACCTACAAGATGTACAACGCACTCGGCCTCCTATATAAAGTATAGACTATAGGAGGCTGAGAGTGCGGTATACGTTTTATATGAGGCCTAGAGTGCGGACCTACATGATGTACAATGCACTCGGCCTCCTACATAAAGTATATACTGTTTCCACGGACCGTGTGTCCGTGGGCAAAACACGCTGACATGTCAGTTTTTTTTATACACTGCACGGGCCGAAAAACGTCCCGCACACGAGCACACAGATGACGTGCGTGTGTCGTTGGTGTGACACATACCGGCGCCTGGGAATTAGCGGTACAGTTCATGCTGTTCCCAGGTGCTTAAGGAATCAGCGATCAGCGCTAGCAAGGGACAATGTTGAGAGCAGTAGGTTCACCTCCCGATGTTGCCAAAACCTGTAAATATAAGAAAATTTAAAAAAAAATATTCACCTGGCTTGAGGCGACCACACACGCTGAGGAGCTTGACTCCCTGCAGCAAGCAGGCCCCTATGCTCACTGAGCTCAGCATAGGTCGGGGGACCGCTCACTGCAGCAAGTCATTCTCCTACGCTCCTCATCGTGTGTGGTCACTTTAAGCCAGGTGAATATATTGTTGTTTTTTTTAATTTTAGTATTATTTTTACAGGTTTTGGAGACATTTGGAGGTGAATACTACTTTCAACATTGTCTCTTCATTGTCCCTTGCTAACACTGATTGCAGCGCCGGCAGGGGACAGTGATGAGCGATTCCTTCAGCACCCGGTGCTTGGGAACAGCACAAACTGTACCGCTGATTCCCAAGTGGTGGTACGGTATGTGTGATCCTGATGGAGCACACGTATGCCACACTGACACGGATATCTCCGGTACTGTTTTTTCCAGTACCGGAAATATCCGGATGTATGAAAGAGCCCTATGCCATATAGGAGGCCAAGAGTTTGTATGTCACATTGGAGACCAAGAGTGCGGTATACGTTATATATGGGGCCTATATGACATAATAGATCACACTCTCTACCTCCTATATGAAATATAGATCACACTCTTGGACTCATGAATTATACAGTGTATATGTCATATAGGAGGCTGAGAGTGCGGGCCTATATGACGTATACAACACACTCAGCCTGATATATAAAGTATATATTATAGGAGACCGAATGTGCAGTCTGTACATCATATAGGAGGCCGAGAGTGCGATATATGTCATGTGTGGGGTCAATATGATGTATACCACATAGAAGTGAAGTATGCCGCCACCAGTTCCCAAATCTTCCCAAACGGGTTTTTTAGCCGTTGGCTATCCACATCAGGAGGTGCAATGTCTAAATAAGCAGTGTTAATCAAATGTCCAAGGAAGTATGAAAAAGACAGCACTCACCAATGGATCCCAAAAAAAGATCCTTTTATTTCAGATTCAGCGTACAGACGTTGTGGCTGGTTCAGGGGTGAAAAGAGGACGACGGCCGTTTCGCGCACAAGCAGCGCCACTACGGGTCCAGTATAGTTCACTCCCGCACCCCTGAACCAGCCGCAACGTCTGTATGCTGGATCTGAAATAAAAGGATCTTTTTTTGGCATCCATTGGTGAGTGCTGTCTATTTCATACCTCCTATATGATGTATAGATCGCATTTTCTACCTCATATATGACAAACAGACCGCACTCTCTGCCTCCTATATGACATATACAATGCATTTGGCCTCCTATATTTCATTGCAGCCATTTGGTAAATTCTAAAAAGTTCATTATTCTTCTCATTAAAGTACACTCTGCACCCCATCTTGACTACAAATTTATTGACAAAGCACTTTACATTACAGAGGGGACTTGTACAGACAATAAAGACATTACAGAATAAACATAACTCAGATACCAAGAGGAGTGAGGGCCCTGCTCGCAAGCTACAATCTATGAGGAAATAGGGAGACACGAAAGGTAAATGATAAAATGTGCTTATATTGTATGATACAACCATTATACACTAAATAGGGTCTGCACATAACGCTGCATGAACCGCTCACCAGCCAGTATGTGTATGGCCACAGAGGGCTATTAAGTGCATGGAGGGTGTGCACACAGACGCTACAAGGGTCTATATATGCTACTATATGCAGTATATAGTGTACAGACGGTTAGATAGTATGGTGCTGCGTATATGGTGTGGAATCCACATTCTATTCACTGCCATATCTATACATTATATAGTATATACACTGCTCCGCTCTATATTCCTGAACACAGTGTATATGTATATACTGTATAATGTGTGTGTCTGTATATATAATATATACATATATATTGCAGAGTACCACTTCTGTCCTGTATACTGGGTGTAATTCTCAGTATCTGTATATACACACTGCACTGGTAAAATAAGATGTAAAATAATAATAATTTGAGTGGTTTACCCTCTGATATGTACCACTCCCAGCATGCACCGTCAGATTTAACCCTTCCGGGCCTGCTGGGAGTTGTAGGTTTGTTACTGCAGGGATGATGCGGGGACGGGTATTGCATTTGAACCCACAGCATCAAGTCATTCACACTTTAAAGAGAACCTGTCACGTCCTAGCTGCCCTCTACACTGCCCCCATAGCGTTGGTAGTGACGCAATGTGCATCACTAGCAAGCTGTTTTCATGAAAATCGCTGCAGCTATAATGAATTTATAACGTTTAATATACTTATATCTAGGGCCGGCTCCAGGTTTTTCTGGGCCCCGGGCGAGTCTCAGTGGGCCCCTCTAACACATACCACGATTCATGATGCACAGATACCGCAGAGAAATCTATATATATAGTACAATGCAAAGATTTCACTTCTTACATTACATGAGTGATATCTACTGTAAATTCTACAATAGCTCAGAAGCCGGAGAATCCTCGCAGCACACAGTGCAGACCGGACAATATAGTCCTCCATACAGTATTATGGGCACCACTAAGTCCTCCATACAGTTTTATGGGCCCCATTATATATTGCTCCATACAGAATAATGACCCCACATAGTCCTCGTACAGTATAATGGGCACCACATATCTCCATACAGAATACTGGCCCCCATATAAGGCCGCATACAGAATACTGGCCCCCATATAAGGCTCCATAAAGGAATACTGGCCCCCATATAAGGCCCCATATGGAATACTGGCCCCCATATAAGGCCCCATATGGAATACTGGCCCCCATATAAGGCCCCATACGGAATACTGGCCCCCATACGAAATACTGGCCCCCATATAAGGCCCCATACGGAATACTTGCCCCCATATAAGGCCCCATAAAGGAATACTGGCCCCCATATAAGACCCCATGAAGGAATACTGGCCCCCATATAAGGCCCCATACGGAATACTGGCCCCCATATAAGGCCCCATACAGAATACTCGCCCCCATGTAAGGCCCCATACGGAATACTGGCCCCCATATAAGGCTCCATACGGAATACTGGCCCCCATATAACGCTCCATACGGAATACTGGCCCCCATATAATGCTCCATGCAGGCTGTTACCCCCCACATAATGCCCCATACAGGCTGTCTCCCCCCTTATAATGCTCCATGCAAGCTGTTACCCCCCACATAATGCCCCATACAGGCTGTCCCCCCACCGTATAATGCTCCATGCAGGCTGTTCCCCCCACATAATGCACTAAGCAGGCTGTCCCCCCCCCTTATAATGCCCCATGCAGGCTGTTCACCCCTTATATTGCCCCATGCAGGCTGTCACCCCTCCTCTTTATAATGCCCCATGCAAGATGTCACCCCCTCTCTCTATAATGCCCCAAACAGGATGTCACCCCCCCTCTTTATAATCCCCAATCAGGATGTCACCCCCCCTCTATATAATGCCCCATTCAGGATGTCACCCCCTCTCTTCATAATGCCCCATGCAGGATGTCACTCCCCTCTGTTTATAATGCCCCATGCAGGATGTCACCCCCTCTCTTTATAATGCCCCATGCAGGATGTCACCCGCTCTCTTTATAATGCCCCATGCAGGATGTCACCCTCTCTCTTTATAATGCCCCATGCAGGATGTCACCCCCTCTCTTTACAATGTCCTATGCAGGATGTCACCCCCCTCTCTTTATAATGCCCCATGCAGGATGTCAGCCCCCCTCTCTTTATAATGCCCCATGCAGGATGTCACCCCCTCTCTTTATAATGCCCCATGCAAGATGTCACCCCCCTCTCTTTATAATGCCCCATGCAGGATGTCACCCCCTCTCTCTATAATGCCCCATGCAGGCTGTCACCCCCTCTCTCTATAATGCCCCATGCAGGATGTCACCCCCCCTCTCTTTATAATGCCCCATGCAGGATGTCACCCCCCCTCTCTTTATAATGCCCCATGCAGGATGTCACCCCCCCTCTCTTTATAATGCCCCATGCAGGATGTCACCCCCCCATATTATGCCCCATGCAGGATGTCACCCCCCCCCCCATATTATGCCCCATGCCTCCATACATTAAAAAAAAAATCAAATACTCACCTCCCTCCTCACCTGCTGCAGCTGCTCGGGTCGGGACTCCAGCGTTGGCGGCGTCTTTCCGCTCTGTGCTCCCTGTGACAGCTCAGGGGGAGGGCGCGGTGGAAAGACTTCACCGCACCCTCTGACCTGAGACGTCACAGAGAGTGCAGAGCAGGAAGACGGCGGATCTGCAGAGGCACGGGGAGAGGTAAGTATCCGGCTGCCGGGGCCCTGAGCAAGCGGGGGAGAAGGGCGGGCGCTGACACCGCTCTCCTCCGCCCATAGCCCAACGGGGTGCGCGACCGCCAGTGGGCCCCCCTGCCTGCTCAGGGCCCCGGCACTTGCCCGGGTGCGCCGGGTGCTGACGCCGGCCCTACTTATATCCTACCTGCCTTTTCAATCATAGGGGCGTGCTTGTCATATTCAGTCAAGGGCGAGCGCAGCATTCACTCACTGCTGGCGCCGTCCATGTATTTGAATCCTGTTCCTGACCAGCGCTGATATTGTGGGACGCAGGCGCACTTGTAGATGTCCGGCCGCCTGCGCAGTGAGGCTCTGTGATTACCAGATTCACTGCGCATGCTCTGGGAACATAGCGCGTTAAAGCGCATGCGCAGTGAGGCTGTGTGATTATGACTTTTTCTTCACTTTGAAAATTGTTTAAGTTGGCTGAGGGACTGGGTGGTTTACCTAGGACAAGGAATGGCCATGTGTAAGAAAAACCGCTACTGATTGTAAATTACAGATTCTGTTAACTACAATAAATAAGTTGGTTAACAAGAAACACTTTGATATAGTGCACTACACAATACAGTTCTCTTTTACACACTGTATAGTTTGCTAAAAGGCACACGTTTTAATGGGAGAGGCCGAAAAATGAACGAGTAATACAACCGTTTATGGATGCTGTAGTGTGGACCCCTAGAGTCAATTCTCCTGGTGGGCCCTAGGCACCCCAGTCCGACCCTGTATGAGGCCTTTACATGGTATCAACGCCTGCGATGAGAACGCCACATCATAGTAATAGCAGAATCACAAATATAAGATTATATGAACAGATTAAAGCAAGATTTCTATTGCTGGCTGCAGAATGAGTTAACTGGGATATCATCAGTGAGTTTGATCTGACTGGAGAAGTAACTACTCTTGTTTTTATTCTTTTGAGCTCCATTCAGCTAATTTATGATTTATCACCTTCCCTGAGCATACATGGAAATCATGGGGTCCCATAGCAGAAGTAATAATTAAGCCCCCACAAAAAAACATTAATATTCAGCGGGGTCACAGAAGAGCATACCTCACAAGTTTGCAACCCTTCCATAGTAATTTTGCCCCAATTGAAGCCCCCTAGTGTTCCCACGTACTAAGATACTCCTTTAATGGCCAAAAATGTGCCCCCAAACACAGTAAGATACCCCCACAGTGAATTTCTCCACTGTACCCTCCACACATACAGTATGATGACTCTACAGTACCCCCGCAAAGTATGATAAACCCCAGTGACCTCTACACAGTATGATGGCCCCCGCATAACCCTCCACACAGTATAATGGACCCCGCACAGCCCTCCACACTGTATAATGGTCCTCATACAGTGTAATGGCCCCCACTATCCACCCAAGCAGTATAATGACCCCCATCAGCCACTTATACAGTATAATGCCCCTCACCACACAGCCCTCCAAATAGTATAATGGCCCAAACACAACGCTCCAAATAAAATAATAGTCCTCACATAAGCCTCTAAACAATATAATAGTCCCCACCCAGCCCTCCAAATAATATAATGGACCCCACATAGGCCTCCAAATAGTATAATAGTCCCCATACAGCTCTTCAAATAATAGAACGGTCCCCACATAGCCCTCCAAATAGTATGATAGCCTGACACATAGCCATTCAAATAGTAGTATAATGGCCCCCACAGAGCACTACAAATAGTATGATGCTCCCCACATAATCCTCCAAATAGTAGAATGATGGCCCCCACATAGTTCTCCAAATAGTATGATGGTCCCCAAGACAGCCCTAAAATTAGTATTTTAGCACCCCAAATATGATGATGCCCCCCAAATAACCCTTCAAATAATATGATGGCCTCCAAGTAGCCCTACAAATAGTATAATGGCCTTCCAGTTTGCCCTCCAAATAATATGATGGCCCTCACAAACTACTTATTAATTAAAAAAAAAATACTCACCTCTCCCCATTCCCCTGCTGTTCTGGTCTTTGCAGCATGTGGTTTGAAACTATGCTCAGCTCGGCACAGTGGACGCGATTTTGGGACGTTATCACGTCCACTGAGCTGAGACATCAGAAGCACAGAGGAGAATGATGGAGGAGGGAGCAGACGGTTCCCTCCTCCATCATTCCTTTCAATTGTATCTGCATCCAGAATGTGGATACAGTTGAAAGTGTGATGCTGGATGCGGGGGGCCCGATGCCTGTGCTGACATCGCCACCTGTCTCACAGTTGCAAAGCAGCTGCGGGGTCTGCCATTATTAGCGGTATGCCAGTGCCATTGTTATGTGACATGAGCCCCGGGAGAGCCAGTGCCGAGACAGCTGGTACAACACCAACACCGAAGGTGAATATAAGTGTTATTTTACTGGGGAGAAACATAGGGATTTAGAAGGGGTTGTCTGATTAGTGGACATCCCCTTTAAGTAATCAAGTTCATTAAAGGGGTTGTCCACTACTGCACATCCCCAGCTTATTACATTTAGGACTTCAGCACCGCTTTTTCCGGACATTGCTATGACTTGTTATGTCCTCTGCAGCCAATTAGCAGATGTTGGTCAATAGTCTGTCAGGACGGACATCTGCTCTGAAGAAATAGAGTTTTTGAGACTTGTAGACATTATGGAATAACGTCCATAAAAATATCCCAAGCCGGTATTGGTCCTCCAAGAAGCATGAAGCCCTCGCTGCTACTAACTTACTCCCATACCTGGATCTACCTAGATGATGAAAACACTTGGACTGTAAGGTACAAATCAGGTGAAATTATGAAACCTGGAGGGAATGTCACTTCAGGTTGTGCGTAGATATCCGTAGATAGAAGTTGTTATTTATCCGCCATTAATGAAATGTTTTGTCCATTTTTGCTCCACAAATCTGAGGCCGATGAATGGGGGAATGGCACCAATGCTATGGAGAATGCCTTGAAAATTGAAAAGGGCGTAAATAAGGCTCTGCTGGACCTCCACAAGATTGCTATGGACCATGCGGACCCTCATGTAAGTGACTCCCCCATAGCGTATAGATACCGCGTGTTCATTTTATAAAATATCCTCCATGAAGGAACAGTTCATGTATCTTCTGTGACCTCCATATTGTGCTGTTCCTGGAAATGTAATACCACCTGACTACTAGATGTCACGTTCCCCTTTATAATGGGGGGTGTTCCAACACAAGCTGCATATTATGGCACTGTTATAAAGCTATGGGACAATTCATTAGTGTATTTGCACCTTTTTTTTCTAGTTTTTAGTGTTTTTCATTTGCGCCTTGTTCTTCTTTTAATTTGCGCCTTTTTGAAGTCTGCAGCGTTCCCTTTTTTTTCATTGATCATTATGGGGTTTCCGGCTAATTATCTAATTGTGACTTTTTAAAAAGTTGTCACATTTTTACTCAAATATATTTCAAGTGATTTTGTATTCTGTAGTCCGGGAGGTTTTTTTGCACAAACTTTGCAACATTTTAGCATGCCACTTTTTTGCGATACAAAGACACAAAAAGGTTTAAAGACAAAAAAAATACAGTTTTGATTTTGGGCAAAATCCATGAACCAGGTGCGCCACTTTCAGGAATTTGGCACAAAAAAATCAAATGATACAAAAGAGAAAAGGGACTTGAAAAAATACAATGTTGTATTGGGCCCTATGACGGCACAGCACAGATTTTAGTAAAGGTAAAAGGTAAAAAACAAGCAAAATGATGACTCGGACCCTCTGATTTTCGAGGTATAAGACTACGTCCCCACAATGAGCTTCTAGTGAGTTTTAGATATAGCAGATTTTCTGCCCCATTAAGTAAAATAGGTTACTTGAATTTTTTTCGAAAATATACAGCATAAAAAACTCACCCAAAACTCATTGTGAGAACGTAGCCTAAGGGTATGTGCACATCATTTAGACGCCGGTGAGTTGTCCTTGGTGAAGCTCTGCCACCGGTGGTTTTCACTCTATACTTTAAAGGGAACCTGTCATGTCCCTAAACGCTATTAACCTGCAGATATGGGGTTAATCTGCAGGTTTATAAAGCTGCCGGGCGTCTTACTGAAAGGCCGGCTACCGGGAGGAAATGCACTTTATTCCCCACGGCAGCCTCCAGCTTTCAGTCATAGAGGCGCGGCCGGCGTGGCTTCAGTCATTGTTCAGTACATAGTGAGCGGCGGCTATAACCGCACCCTGGCACTGACTGACAGCCGGCTAAGCGGCCCCTGTAACCGCTCCCTGTAAAGACTGACAGCCGGATCTGTACTGATGTACTGCTGAGCTGTCAGTCAGTGCCGGGGCGTTGTTACAGCTGCCGATCACTGTATATTGAGCGGTATCTGAAGTTGCGCCGGAAGTGTGGCACCCCAGGGGTCTGGTTTCCACAGTAATAGCAATATTACGTCTGTGAGCAGGTGGGAGGTTTCCTGGTCAGACATCCTATGCATGCCACACCTCCTGCCCAGTCCTGGGAGGGGAAGAACTTCCCCTATATAAAGCTGGGGCTGAGGCAGGGTTAGAAGAGAGTGAGAGAACACAGACAGAGACACAGTCTGGTCTGTAGTGGAGCAGCTTTAGGAGCAAGAAAGATCAGGAGCTGTGTGGGAGCTGTGCTAAAAGAGATCAGGGGCTGGAAGCTGTAGAGCTCGCCCTGATTGAAGAGTTCTTACCGGACCCGGAGTCCGAGGCTGTGGGGACTAATCCTTACCCAGCAGCAGAAACCGCCCGGCAGGGGATTTCAGGTCCTCTGGCCAAGAAACCCGAAGGCACGGTCACACGCAAGGGACCAGCACCGCCGTCGTGGAGCGGAAGCTACCAGAAGGCCCCGAGTCACCGGCCATACGGGTGAGCACCACACGGTACACTCAGGGACGTGGGCTACTTTTACCCGCCTCTAGCAAGGTAGCCAGAAGAGTACGATTAGTTGGGGAGGCCTACAACTCCGCCTGGCCAGGGAAGATTCCATCTGCTCACAGACTGACCAGGCCCCGATCGCTAGCCAGTACTCCGGGAGGGTCTACCTTTGCCACCAGTAAAGACCCTGAACTACACCGCACCGTCTCTGAGTGTTTCATCATCCACGTCCGCTGCCCTGAGGCCATACCCCTCCCGTTGGGGGTTATACCATCCCCGCTGCACAACCGTACCACCGGCCTCAGCGGTCTGCCCTGCAGCGGCGGTCTCATGACCGCATTCAACGGGTGGCGTAGTCGAGCAATATAACATCTACTGCTAAATACTGCCGCTCAGTTTGACTCCCTGGGCACGGACCGGGTCACCGCCACGAGACTACTACCCCCATCTGATCCGGCTCCGGGTAAGCCCCCGTGCGCGCGATGCCGCACGACACAGCAGGCCCAGGGGCGCGTCAACTTTTGGCATAGTCGGCAGGATTCCGTGCCCGCAACCACCGGGTACTGCGCGCCTGAAAAAGAGACTTTTAAACTTACCTGTGGTGAAGATTCCCGCCATCCGACGCCATCTTCCACCTCCTTCCCGCCATCCGTGGAGTTTTCCCGCCGTTGGACGCCATCTTCTGCCTTCTTCCCGCCATCCGTGGAGTTTTCCCGCCGTTGGACGCCATCTTGAAGACGCCGCGCAGGAAGAAGAGGGGCGTGGACTCCGAAAAGCCCGCGAGAACTGAAGCCCCGCCTCACGTCCGGACGTTGCGTAAGGTCCTGGAAGGAGCCCAGCAGACGCCGACGTCATAGGAGTGCGACGGAAGGTCCTCGACCCTGACGATCCACTGCGGAGCCGCGGCCTACGGAAGAGGATCATCGCAAGGTAGGCCACGGTCCACTAGGGGGGAGGAAGATGTCGGATACGGAGGAGAGCTTCACTGCCGCAGCCACCGCCAGCGCCACCGCTGCTGCGGTCATGCCTTTCACTATGCCCTATATCCCGGGGGCAGCCTGGCTACCCCAGTACTCAGGGGAGTCACATACCCTGAATGACTTTAGAGAAAAGCTGGATAGCCTCTTCCAGGTGTACCCCCTCACAGAAGAGCAAAAAGTGAGCATCCTGGTGGCCCAACTAACCGGGGCAGCCCAAAGGGAGGTAAAGTCCTGGCCGCCTGGGAGGAGGACTGTCGCAGGGATATTAACCCGGCTGAAGGACACCTTTGATACACGCACCTCAGCTGAGATTAAGCTTAGATTCTACGGGTGCAAACAGCGAGCACATGAGAATATAAGGGACTATGCACTAAACCTACAAGAGGCCCTGAGAGCCATTAAGCAGACCGACCCTGACGGCGTGGGAAACGAGGACAGGCTGTTGACCGAACAATTTATAGAGGGACTATATTGCAATGCCCACCGAACCCAGTTGCGGGCAATGGCCTTACAGGATCCTCATCTGGACTTTGCACAGTTCAAGGACAGAGCCATTCGGGTGCTCCGAGAACCGGCACCGGGTGGCGTTGTGACCCACAGGCGCCCTACTACCGCTTACCACCAGGAGGCGGCGCCCTTGTCGGCAGGGCCTGTGGGGGCTGATGCGCAGGCTTTGAACAATGACCCGGCTCCAGACCTGCACCATCAGGTCCAAGAGCTAGCTAAAAGCGTAGCTGCGCTAACCCGAACTGTGCAGTCTTTACAGGTTGCTGCTCCAGGGAAGATCCAGCTGGCATCCGGACCGGAGGACATCCCGTGGCGTCGACCAAGGAGGACCCCACCGGCCAGAGGAAGACCCAGCGACCGATACAACGAGGACGGACAGCCCATCTGCCGCCGCTGCAATCAACCCGGACATATGGCAAGGTACTGTCCTTTAAACTGGCACAACCTCGGGTAGAGGGCCAACCCCTAGGAATAAGATCACCAGGCCCATCGAACTGGCGTGACAAATATGTGGGAGGACGTCCAGTCTTGCCTGTGGTACTGGATGGCATTCCTATGAGTGCCCTACTTGACACCGGGTCACAGGTCACCACCATCCCGTACGTGCTCTTCAAGCAGTACTGGAATGACTCGGATATAACCCGCTACCCTGACGACGACTTGAGTATCATCGCCAGCAATGGTCAACCCGTGCCACAGATCGGATTCAAAGAGATGACCATTAAAATCGGTAGAGTCGAACTGGCAGCACAGGGACTGATCATTGTAGACATTGACAAGCGCGAGAGTCACCCAAAGATAACGCTAGGAACTAATGTGATTGAAAATTGTCTTGCAGAGGTGATTTTCATTTTACAGCAGGTTGCCAAGAACGCCAGCTCCGGCCAGCAGCGAGTGCTCCAAAAAGAGATCCGGGCACTGATGCGGCGGCAACAGGTGGAACTCTCCGGTGGTGAGATTGGAAGCGTGAGAATGTGTGACCCTTTCCCTATTGCCATGCCCCCAAAAAGTGAAATGATGATTTGGTGCCGGGCAGCTATTGGTCTAAGAGGTAGAGACTACCAAGCAATGGTAGAACCCGTCTACTCAGACAGTAGGCCCACCATTTTGACAGCACGGGGGGTGGTTGATGTACGCCATGGGAGGGTGCCCGTTCGCATAATAAACATCGGGAAGAGAGAAGTACACCTGCCCCGGTATGCCACGCTAGCTAAATTGTTCACCATAAACCAGAATTCTGTACAGGCCGTGGAACCCTTGCCTCCATCTCAACCAGAGGAAGGTAACGGCTCTAAGAAAACAATAGAGGACTGGTGTCAGCAACTACATTTGGGTACTGACTCCACTCCCTCACACCAGAAACAGGGAGTCTATCGGGTGGTTCAAGAGTACGAGAGAGTGTTTAGTAAACACCCGTTAGACTTCGGGCGAGTAAAGGGGGTAGAACACCATATCCCCACGGGAGACCATCCTCCCATAAAGGAGAGATACCGACCCGTACCCCCTGCACACTACCAATACGCCAAGGGGATGCTTAGAGACATGAAGGAGGCTGGGGTAATTAGGGATAGCTGTAGCCCCTGGGCAGCTCCACTGGTTTTGGTTAAAAAGAAAGACAACACGATGAGAATGTGTGTAGATTACCGGAAAATCAACCGTATCACACACAAAGATGCGTACCCCTTACCAAGGATAGAGGAGTCTTTGGCTGCTTTAAGATCTGCTAACTTCTTCTCTACTTTGGATCTCACTAGCGGGTCCTGTCAGGTTCCTGTAGCAGAGGCGGACCGGCAGAAGACCGCATTCACCACCCCGATGGGACTTAGCGAGTTTACCTGCATGCAGTTTGGACTCTGCAACGCACCAGGAACCTTCCAACGGTTGATGGAATGCTGTCTGGGACACCGAAACTTTGAGACGGTCCTGTTATACCTGGACGATGTCATCGTCTACTCCAAGACCTACGAGGACCACCTGAAACACCTGGCAGAAGTGTTCGAAGCCCTGGCAAACTACGGCCTGAAGGTGAAACCCTCCAAGTGTCACCTCCTGAAACCAAAGGTGCAGTACCTGGGACACGTGGTGAGTGCTGACGGAGTGGCTCCCGACCCTGATAAGATCACCACAATTAAGGAATGGCCAAGCCCCTCCAGCGTAAAGGAAGTGCGGCAGTTCCTCGGGTTGGTAGGCTACTACCGAAGGTTCATTCCGGGTTTCACCAAAAAGGCAGCTCCTATGCAGGACCTCCTGATAGGCCAGTCCAGGAAGGCCAAGAACCAGAAGCCGCCCTTCAGATGGGAGAAGTTGGAAGAAGAGTCCTTCCGCCAGCTGAAGATGGCCCTCAAGGGGGATGAAATCCTGGCGTACCCTGATTACAGCCAGCCCTTTATCCTCTACACCGACGCAAGTAACATCGGGCTAGGAGCCGTACTGTCCCAGATCCAGCAGGGGAAAGAACGGGTAATTGCTTACGCCAGCCGAAAACTGCGACCCACCGAAAGAAACCCTGAGAATTACAGCTCATTCAAGCTAGAATTCCTGGCAGTGGTGTGGGCAGTCACCGAACGCTTTAAGCACTACCTCGCCTCTTCCCGGTTCACCGTGTACACGGATAACAACCCGTTGACACACCTGGATACGGCAAGACTCGGTGCCCTGGAGCAGAGATGGATGGCCCGCCTGTCCAACTTTGAGTTCACAATCAAATACCGGGCAGGACGCTCCAATACCAACGCGGATGCCTTGTCCAGAATGCCAAACCTACCGGACGTGGGGGAAGATCCAGAGGAACTGGAAGAAGTTGAACTTCCCGCGTTCCACCGGCATGGGACTATCCAGTATTCCCACCGTGTAAGGAGTAAGCAATCCGCTACGTTCAACCCCTTACCTCATTACAACTGGGCGCAAACGCAAGACAGTGACCCCGCCGTCCGACTGGTGAAGGAGATGCTGACTCAGCCAGATGCCCGCCTTGACCCAGACGCTCCGGAGGAGGCCAAGCAACTGTGGATTGAGAAGAGTCGACTGTTCCTTTACAAGGGGAAGTTGTGCCGCAGAATGGTTAACTCCCGGACGCATGAACTGATCTGGCAAGTAGTGGTGCCAAGAAGAGACGCGGCTATGGTGCTGGAGGCATACCACAACGGAGCTGGGCACTTCGGATGGAAGAAGCTGGAGTTCCTGCTGCGTGCGCGGTTCCACTGGGTAGGCATGAGAGGAATCATCGAGAGGTGGTGCAGAGACTGTGGCCCGTGCCACCTAAGAAGGAAGGACCGTGCCAGCCAGAAGACTCCCTTGCAGCCCATCATCACCCGACAGCCACTGGAACTGGTAGCCCTGGACCATGTGAAACTGGCTCCAAGCAGATCTGGGTATGTCTACGCCCTCACAATCGTAGATCATTACTCCCGGTTCCTGGTGGTGGTCCCGGTCAAGGACTTAACGGCTCAAACAGCAGCTAGAGCTTTCCAGCAGCACTTCTGCCGTCCACACGGATACCCAGAGCAGGTGCTGACGGACCAAGGACCAGCCTTTGAAGCGGAAGTCTTCCAGGAGTTCTGTACTCTGTATGGCTGCCGGAAGATAAGAACAACACCCTATCATCCGCAAACCAATGGGCTCTGCGAGAAAATGAACCAGGTGGTGATAGATCTTCTGAAAACATTGCCCCTGGAAGAACGCAGTCTGTGGCCTGAGAAACTGCCTGATCTGGTGGACCTATACAACCACATCCTGGTAGGTTCTACCAACTGTACCCCGGCTTACCTAATGAGAGCAAGACCTGGTAAGCTTCCTGTTGATCTGGAGATGGGAGTCCTGACACCCGAGGACACTTCACCAGAAGCAGACTGGGACACAGAAAGGCAGCAGCAGTACCGGAAAGTACAGGAGAGCGTGGAGCGAAGTCTCTGTCAAGCTAGAGAAAGACAGGAGAAGACTTACAACCAGTATGCTCCCGCTGTTCCCCTGGTACCTGGAGAGCAGGTCTTGAAGAGGAAGAGACGCCTCCACAAGTTGGACGACCAGTGGGAGAAGGACCCGTACACCGTACTGCCCTCAAGCCATGAGAACCCGAAAGTCTGCATAATCAGTAAGGACGGAGGAGAAACCACAGCCATTGTCTCCCGAGATCACCTGAAGAAGTGTCCCGAACAGCTACGAAGCCCTGAAGAAGAACAAGAAGACCCTCGACCCGCAGAGGAAAGGGAAGATATGGTCAGTACTGTGCTCGGAGACTTCCCTCGGTCTTGGACTCAAGTCAATGGCGCTGTTGTGGTACCCGTCCTCACCTTCCTCCAACCAGCATCTCAAGTACCTACAGAGAAACAGGTAGAGCTGGAAGAGCAGCCGGTCCAGGAGGCAGAAGACCCCACACAAGCAGACCAGGAGGATCAACCCTCTGCTTATAGTGAGCCTGCCGTGCCCCTAGTGAGCCAAAGAGCCCGTAGACAGCTGCCCAGTTTACCTTTGACAGCTCCTACACCCCGTAGCTCAGGACCAGTCAGTCAGCTCCGTAGGTCCACTAGAGCCACTAGAGGCCAGTTGCCCGTACGTTGGAGGATCTAAGTGTTTAGACTGTTTATTTGTATTTACCTGTTTTCTGTTACCTGTAAATAATTGTGTATTTTTAGTTATTTTATAGGTGTCATTTAGGGATTATCCGGAATCCTTTGTACATATGTTTGGAGCGTAACCCAGGAAAGGACAAAGACTGTTAAGGATTCGGGGCAGGACAGACCCCTACCTGGTTACGGCTCCCGGTCTCTTGGTGAAATGGACACCTTTGTTTTCTTCAAAGACTGCACCCGGTTGCGGACATGCCGTGACCATCCTAATGTGTTCTTCTTTATTGTACTGTTTCTGTTTTTACTTGTTATGTTTTACAAAAATATGTTTAGTCCCGGAGTACTAAATTTTACTAGGGGGGAATGTGGCACCCCAGGGGTCTGGTTTCCACAGTAATAGCAATATTACGTCTGTGAGCAGGTGGGAGGTTTCCTGGTCAGACATCCTATGCATGCCACACCTCCTGCCCAGTCCTGGGAGGGGAAGAACTTCCCCTATATAAAGCTGGGGCTGAGGCAGGGTTAGAAGAGAGTGAGAGAACACAGACAGAGACACAGTCTGGTCTGTAGTGGAGCAGCTTTAGGAGCAAGAAAGATCAGGAGCTGTGTGGGAGCTGTGCTAAAAGAGATCAGGGGCTGGAAGCTGTAGAGCTCGCCCTGATTGAAGAGTTCTTACCGGACCCGGAGTCCGAGGCTGTGGGGACTAATCCTTACCCAGCAGCAGAAACCGCCCGGCAGGGGATTTCAGGTCCTCTGGCCAAGAAACCCGAAGGCACGGTCACACGCAAGGGACCAGCACCGCCGTCGTGGAGCAGAAGCTACCAGAAGGCCCCGGGTGGATCAGGGAAATGCTGTAGATATAGCATATCTTGACTTCAGCAAAGCATTTGACAAAGTATCTCACACCATCCTTATTGAAAAAATGACCAAGTATGCAATGGACCAGGCAACTGTTAGGTGGATTCATAACTGGCTTAGTGATCGGACTCAAAGGGTGGTTGTAAATGGCTTCACATCCAGCTGGATGAATGTCTCAAGTGGGGTACCACAGGGCTCCGTCCTGGGACCTGTATTGTTCAACATCTTTATCAATGATTTAGATGAAGGAATTGAGGGTAAACTGATTAAATTTGCTGATGACACAAAGCTAGGAGGGATAGCTAATACTAGAGAAGAGAGAGAGAGGATTCAAAAAGACCTAAATAAACTGGAGCAGTGGGCAGCAACCAATAGAATGGTTTTTAACAGGGAAAAATGCAAAGTACTACATCTGGGCAATAAAAATGAAAAAAGCATATACAGAATGGGAGGAATAGAGCTAAGCAACAGTACATGTGAAAAAGACTTAGGTATACTAATAGATCATAGACTGAACATGAGTCAACAGTGTGATGCAGCAGCAAAAAAGGCAAATACAATTCTGGGATGTATTAACAGATGCATACAGTCTAGATCACGTGAAGTCATTATCGGTCTTTACTCCTCTTTGGTCAGACCTCATCTGGAATACTGTGTACAGTTTTGGGCACCACATTTTAAAAAAGACATAGACAAACTGGAGCAAGTTCAGAGAAGAGCGACCAGAATGGTGACTGGTCTGCAAACCATGTCCTATGAGGAACGGTTGCAGGATTTGGGAATGTTTAGCTTGCAAAAAAGAAGACTGAGAGGAGACTTAATAGCTGTCTACAAATATGTCAAGGGCTGTCACATTGTAGAAGGATCATCTTTATTCTCATTTGCACAAGGAAAGACTAGAAGCAATGGGATGAAACTAAATGGGAGGAGACACAGATTAGATATTAGAAAAAACTTTTTGACAGTTAGGGTGATTAATGAGTGGAACAGGCTGCCACGAGAGGTGGTGAGTTCCCCTTCAATGGACGTCTTCAAACAGAGGCTGGACAGACATCTGTCTGAGATGATTTAGTGAATCCTGCTTTGAGCAGGGGGTTGGACCAGATGACCCAGGAGGTCCCTTCCAACTCTACCATTCTATGATTCTATGATTCTATGAGTCACCGGCCATACGGGTGAGCACCACACGGTACACTCAGGGACGTGGGCTACTTTTACCAGCCTCTAGCAAGGTAGCCAGAAGAGTACGATTAGTTGGGGAGGCCTACAACTCCGCCTGGCCAGGGAAGATTCCATCTGCTCACGGTCTGACCAGGCCCCGATCGCTAGCCAGTACTCCGGGAGGGTCTACCTTTGCCACCAGTAAAGACCCTGAACTACACCGCACCGTCTCTGAGTGTTTCATCATCCACATCCGCTGCCCTGAGGCCATACCCCTCCCGTTGGGGGTTATACCATCCCCGCTGCACAACCGTACCACCGGCCTCAGCGGTCTGCCCTGCAGCGGCGGTCTCATGACTGCATTCAACGGGTGGCGTAGTCGAGCAATATAACATCTACTGCTAAATACTGCCGCTCAGTTTGACTCCCTGGGCACGGACCGGGTCACCGCCACGAGACTACTACCCCCATCTGATCCGGCTCCGGGTAAGCCCCCGTGCGCGCGATGCCGCACGACACAGCAGGCCCAGGTGCGCGTCAGAAGCTTTAACCCCTTTCTGACATTGTGCATAATAATACGTCCCTGTGCCCTGGGCCTTATGGACCAGGTACGTATTATTACGACACAGGCTGTGCGGGATCAATCGCCACCGGTTGTCAGCTGATTTTGACAGCTGACACCCGGCACTTTAACCCCCTAAATGCTGCGATCGCAGCATTTAGCAAGTGAGTGGAGGGACAGAAGCACCTCTGCTCTTGGATCGGAGACCCTGCGCTGTCCTCACGGGGTCCCGATCGTTGCCATGGTGACACGATGTCATCATGACGACACCTGTGTCACCAGGCACCAGCAAGTTAGTTTGACCATGCGCAGTGCATGATCAAACTAGCTTGTGTCTGCAGCACTGACAGTTTACAAGGTATAGCAGTGATCCTGCACTGCTATACCTTAGAACTGCGATCAGCCTGCTGAAAGTGAAAGTCCCATAGTGGGATAAAGTAAAAAAAGTGAAAAAAAAGTTGTAAAAATATTTTTTTAAAAATAAAAAAATAATAAAAAAATAAAATATTATTATGAAGAAAAACAATAAGAGTACACATATTTAGTATCGCCGCATCCGGAACGACCTGATCTATAAAACTGTCCCACTAGTTAACCCCTTTAGTGAACACAGTAAAAAAAAAAGAATCAAAAAACGGTGCTTTATCATCATACCAACGAACAAAAAGTGGAATAAAACGCGATCAAAGAGACGAATATAAATAAAAATTATACCACTGAAAACATCATCTTGTCCCGCAAAAAGCAAGCCACCATACAGCTCCATCAGCCAAAAAATAAAAAAGTTATAGCTCTTAGAATAAAGCGATTTTTTCTATGAAATAGTTTTTATTGTGTAAAAGCGCCAAAACATAAAAAAAGATATAAATGCAGTATGGCTGTAAATGTACTGACCCGAGGAATAAAGCTGCCTTATTAATTTTACCACACGCAGAGCTGCATAAAAAAAAACTAAAAAAACAATTACTGAATTGTTGGTTTTTGTTTATTCTGCCTCCCAAAAATCAGAATAGAAAGCGATCAAAAAATGTCACATGCCCGAAAATGGTACCAATAAAAACATCAACTTGTCCCGCAAAATACAAGCTATCACATAACTCTGTCGACCGAAATATGGAAAAATTATAGCTCTGAAAATATGGCGATGCAAAAACTAGTCTTTGCAAAAAAAAAAGTTTAGTGTGTGACAGCTGCCAAATGTAAAAACCCGATATGAATCTGGTATCACTGTAATCGCACCGACCCAAAGAATAAAATCATCTAATCACTTAAACCGCACGAGGAACGGTGTAAATAAATAAATAAAACCAATTCTTCACCTGCTGTTGGTTTGTTCATTCAGCCTCCCAGAGTTCGCAATATGGCTCTGCCCACATTTATCCTGTGCTCTACGCTCAGCGCTTACACCGGGGTTTCCATGTAAATCTCTGAAATACGTGATCCAGACGGAGCCTCCGGCGGAAGATTCCCTGTAATGAGGCAGATGGAGGCACCGTCTGGCCTGTGATCCCACGGTGTCCGTCTTTTTATTAGGCGTGAATAAAAGTGCCGTCGGCCACAGTTTTGCGAGCCTCTGATAAAAAGAACACCGCTGAACAGAGGCCACACAGAGTCCAGAGTAATTAACAAATAAAGTAGCACACTGCAAGGCTAAGTATGTAAACATGAAATATGGAATATGAATAGCATTACTGCTGTAGAAAATAGAAATAAATGAGAAATCTTAGCACATAAATTGGCCAATTCATGTGTATCTGGCAGCCGCGGTAAGGCGTTTCTCAGTGCCAGGACCCTACCAATGTGAATACCTCTCTAAGGGACAGGTACACATGAATTGGCCAATTTATGCGCTAAGATTTCTCATTTATTTCTATTTTCTATAGCAGTAATGCTATTTATATTCCATATTTCATGCTTACATACTTAGCATTTCAGTTTGCTACTTTATTTGTTAATTGTATATGGAGGTAGCTTCTCCTAGTAAGCACCTGTTCACACCTATTTCTCGTATTAGAAGTGCCATCAGTTTTTTCTGTTTACAGAGTCCAGAGTTAGGCCGGTTTCACATGTCCTGATATTTCCAGTATCGGAAAAACCGGTACGGGAGATATACGTGTCCATGTGCACCTGTGTGGCAACCGTGTGCCGCATCAGGAGCGCACATTCCGCCACCTGGGAATCAGCAGTACAGTTACCGCTGTTCCCAATCACCGGGTGCTGAATGCTGCCCTCATCATTGTAACCTGCTGGCGCTGTGATCAGCACAACCAAGGGACAATGATGAGAGTAGTAGTCTGCTCCCGCTGTGTCCTAGTGTAAAAATAAGAATAAAATTAAAAAATCCTTATACTCACCTGCCTATCAAAGTAAAAGTGAAGTACCCATAGCTCTTTCTTACATTCAAGCATCTGATGCTGATGCTCAGTCTATGTAGATGGCATCTTAGCTGTTGCTAGGCAACTTCCTTATAAGGTGAGATGCACCTGTAAGATTCCATCACAAGATTCCATCATGACATCACTGCTATTATGACATCATAATTCACAACCACTACTTATACAAGCGTTTACACTTCAGTGTCACTTTGATACCCCGGTGTCATTGTTGTCAGTGTTTAGCTACTTATCTAGTGATATACTGATTGCGCATTTCATTGAAATGTCTGGAATTTCTCCAGACAGACTTCAGGAGTTGGCACTACTCCAGGGGATTCTTACCACCTATACCCCTAACTGTGTGCTACCACTACCCGATGGCGTCCTCAGCTTCACTTACCGGCTGGTTATGGAGCTTGTACGGGACTGCTTGACCAAATACTACCAAGGTCGTATTACCTCAGAATATCTTCAGCATTTACAGCAGAACATCAGGACATTAGTACAACAGGTAAATAGCAGACAATCTGCACAAATTATTATTATTATGTCTAGTTGGTCTCCCTTACTGTATAGTGGTATTATTGGTAGTAATAAAATTTAGACTTTCTTCAGTGTCAGGCAGGGTCATATTTGTAATAGAGATCCCCATTTTGGGAAGAGGGTGTAAAAGTGCAGCATGAGCCTGTATGATTCAAATGTCAGGGCTAGATTTCATTCCTAGTCCAGTCCTTGTCCCTTAGTAAAGACACTTCATTTAGCACCTTAATCCGGATTTCTTATAAATATGTAATTATGATTTTTATTGTGTATAACAAATATTAATAATTTATCTCAGACCATAGAACTAGCCTCACTGATTAGAAATGTAAAGTACCCACAGTTCTTTCTTACATTCAAGCATCTGGTACTGATGCACAAACTATGGTTTTGCCACCTTAACTATTGCTAGGAAACTTCCTTTCACGGTGAGATGCCCCGTTAAGATTCCATCACAAGATTCCATCACGACATCACTGCTATTATGACATCATAATTCACCACCACTAATTATACAAGTGTTTTTATGCTGTATAAAAAATAATAATAATAATAATACAAATCAAATAATGATAATGGAATACAAGTTTATTTACAGAAAATTGTTCTTTAGATCGACACCAATATAATATATAAAATGTACCAAATGTGTAGTAATTGTAGCTGCAGATAGACAGGAGTAAAATGGTGACATAAATGGCCTCCTCCATTCTGCACTTTCTCTCATGATTTTCCTTTTGTATTTATTTCCATCTTTATAGGCTGAAGAAAAAGCCCAAAGTGGAAAATTGGCCTTTTTTAAACAACTGGCCCAAAATGTCCTGAATATACTGGAGAGTCCGGCCCGCTCACTGGAGCACCTGGTAAGGAGCCATCATCTTCTATATCACATGTCCTTGTCCCCTCCAGGCAGGCACAGGATATTTCATGACCGCCTGTCCCTGCGGCTCCATCATCTGTGATGGCAGTCTGTACTCAGCGGTGGGAGTTTGTATTTCTGCCTCTGTTTTGCTCGATCATCACAATCTTCCTTCTTGTAAATGCTGCAATTCTGATAACAGAGATCAGTTGTATATACAAGTACCTTATATATTATCGTTGATTTACTGGAGGGAGTGGCTGTGTATAGTCCGTCCAATACTGAAATTACCAGTAAATCCAATGTTTAGTCCTTCCTATCTATTGTATATGATAATTTAGTATTTGTGAAATGTTATACTAATTGTACATATTATAACCATCAGGAAACATCCGAAGGTGACTCCGAAGAGGGGCAAACCGTGAACATGCCTGACCCTAATATTAGTCAGTTAGAGCTAAAAACTGATCTGATTGAAGGTAAGCCGATCATCTAATATTTTACATTCAAATATCCAGATATTATAGAGAATGGCAGAGAATATGTAGATTTACTCTTCATTCCCTGTAATGGAGAGGGATCATGTAATTCTACTTCACGCCTGTGTGGTCTTCTCGGCTCCAAAATGAGGGTCATAGATCCCCAATCATGTAATTGTTCAAAAATACCATATTTTGAAGACTATAAGATGCACCGGACCATAAGAAGCAGGTGAAATTTTGGAGCGGAAAATAGGAAAAACATTTTTTTAATAAAATGGTGGAGCAACTTATAATCCAATTTTGTGGTAACTTTTCTAGGGGAAAGGCGGCGGAAAGATGGCAGCAGCAGGAGTGGGGCGATGCTGCACTGAAGTCCCTGCACTTCCATGGTTTTCAATCTGGTGGACCTTGGGAAAATCTCCACCGGAGGTGGCGCATGCACAGATTGAGATCTCGGGAGACAAGATCTCAATCTGCATGCGCCATCTCCAGAATCCATTTTTCCGAAGTCCACCACACTGAAAATCATGGAAGTGCGGAGTCTCCGGCGACATTTTCTGAAAGCCCAGGGGCCGCTGCATCCTTGCACCGCCGAACACCCCCTCCTCCCAGCCTGGGGCCCACAGCATCGCCCCACTCCTGCCGCCGCCAGCTTCCTGCAGCAGTGACCCTGCGTCCTGGGGCCTCGCTTCACCGCAACCCCCCCCCCCCCTCAGTAAGCTACGTTGGGATAAGACGCACCCCCATTTTACAGAAAAAAGTGTGTCTTATAACTTGAAAAATACGGTAATCAGATCCTGAACAATCGCCCAGTGTATCTATCTCTGGATGTGCCATAAATACTGTATATTTAGTATGTGCAGAATACCAGATATCTAGTTTTTATATCATTTACAGAGATCTTGTCATGTCCTTCATTATATGGATGTGTTATATATTAAGTACTGATATAGACTGATACATGACATCTTTTCATTATTTTATCATTATTTTAGAAATAACTGTGTCGACGGCCAGTACTGATGGTGGAATATGTGAGACACCAGAGATCCACGAATCTGCCAGTGTAAGTATCAGAGGAGACGTCTGTTTATCATCAGATAACGGGGTATGAATTACACATATAATATTATACCCCAGATGACAATGGGATATCTTTGCTTTTATGTAGATCAGATCTATTGTGAGTAATGATGGCATTGTTATTCTGCCTCTTCTGTGTGATGCCCCTTATCATACCCTGCAGTACAGTGATATCTATGCATGGGGAATATCCCCTTAAAATATAATACTGTCTGTGGAGGGTCCGGCTTGCATCATGTCCTCTACATCTGCTGCAATGTAATCAGCGTGGACATAATCTAGAGGAGAAGTTCCTGCATCTGGAGCTTTTATTTTCCTGCAGATTCTATGTCTTAATGTCATTTCTTATTATTTCTAGGCCTTGACCGGATCATTGAACTTGGAGACAAGTCCTAGTAAGACCGACTTTAAACCAATCAAACTGATCAGCAGTGGAGCTTATGGGTGAGCTTTATGTTTGCATAATATACATTTCCTAGTGTTCCTTATGACAATGCTTCTGTCTCTGTGCCCAGCCCGTACAACAGAGAAATGCTCTGAGTCCATACTGTCCACAAGAGATGAGCGAATCAGGCAAAATTCTAATTTGCTTGTTCACGTGGACTTGTGAAAATACGATTCAAGGAGAAATTAATGTCCCTTATTATGCTCTGGGGCCTCACCAGGCCCCAGAACATAATAAGCATAAGAAACATACTTATACTCCCCTTACTGCTCAATTCTCTAGCCCCTCCACTTCTCACCGTCACCCGTCCGGTCCTCACTGCCTCTTCAGTTTGCCACCGCTCACGCTATGCAAGGACTTCAGGCTTTGAGAAGGTCTGAGAGAGTTCTATGCAAGAGCATAAAAAGTCACAACATTGTGACACCGTGACTGTTCTTGCGCTTGTGCATAATCCTCCCAGATCTCATCAATGTTGGAAGTCCCGTCCCAGTATGAGAGGCATTTGGATTTCAGCATTAGCAGCAGAGATTTGAGGATGCGGCAAGGAACGGACGGTTGAGGCGGAGGGGCCGTAGAAGTGAGTATAAAAATTTGTTTATTTTTAAACTTTTTTATGGCCTTTCAAGATTTTGAAAATGGTGGCCAACGCTTGACATTTTGCTAAATCCATGAGTAAGCAAATTACAAAAAACAAAACAAACAAAAAAACAAAACGCCATTTTGGTGAATGCAGAATTTTGCAAAATCTGAGTAGAATTTAATTCCACTCAAATGTGTTAGCTCATGTCTACTGGCCACATCTATATGTCATTATTTAGGTCAGTTAGGACGTGACATAGATGAGGACCTCGCATAGGTCATCATTTATGTTGTGTAACTTGATGGATTTCTACATGGATTTCTAGTGACATCTAGTAGTAACCAGACAATCATGTGATGAGGTTTATAGACAAAATGTTAGTAAGAATTCATTATAAATCATGGATTTTCCTTCTCTCCAGAGCCGTCCACTTAGTGCGACACAAATACACAAGCCAGCTATTCGCTATGAAGAAGCTGGACAAGGAGAACGTGAATATTCCAAGAAGACTTGAACGTGCCTTTCTAGAGAGGGACATCCTAACATTTGCTGATTGTCCCTTTGTGGCCTCCATGTTGTGCTCCTTTCCAACTCCTCATCATCTGTGTATGGTCATGGAGTATGCAGCAGGTAAGTCATATCCATTGTGCCTATATCCAGCCTCAATCTGCTTATCTCTAGCATCTTCTCCATAATCTGAATGTGACCACATGGACGGATACATGTCCATACCGCATTTACTATAAGTTATCTGTTACCAAGATGCCAGGAAAATCATTATCTCTGTGAAAGTCTCTGGTGGATGTCCTCACTGAGAATGGCAAAAATATCCACTGAGGATAAAAGGAGGATTTGACTCAATTCTAACAGTTTGTATAGATGAGCATTTCACAGAGTAATGAATAAGAGGCTTGCAGATGAGGCACAGCTCTGTCTTTTTATATTGGGTCACTCTGCTTTATACGCTCTACATTAGGCCTCTTTCACGCTTCAGTATTTCTGGTACGTGAGGTGACAGTTTACCACACGTACTGGAGACACTGACACATGTGCGCACATGTCAGTGTTTCCACGGACCGTGTGTCCATGTGATCCACACGTAGACATGTCTGTTTTTGGCCAGCAGGACGGATCACACAGACCCATTCAAGTCAATGGTTCAGTGTAAACACATACCGCACACGGATGCCATCCGTGTGACATGTGTTGGCGCCTGGGAATTAGCGATAAAGTTAGCGCCGGGTGCTAAACGCTGCCCTCATCATTGTCCCCTGCCGGCGCTGCGATCAGAACCAGCAGGGGTTAATGATGAGGGTTGTCTTCTCCCAGTGTATTTCTACCTGTAAAAATAAGAATAAAAAAAAAATCTATACCCTCACCTGTCCTAAATGTCCCCCACTGTAATCCATGAGACCGCTCAGCAGAGGAGCCGGGGAGAATGACTCCTGCAGCGAGCGGCCCCGAATCTGCGCTGAGCTCAGCGAGCGGTGTCCTGTCACTCACTGAGCTCAGCTGAGGTCTGGCGTCGCTCGCTGCAGGAGTCATTCTCCCCAGCTCCTCTGCTGAGTAGTCGCATGGATTACAGCAGGAGATACTTAGGACAGGTAGGTGAGTATAAGGGTTTTTTTTTATTTTATTCTTATTTTTACAGGTGGAGACACCGGGAGCAGACTACAACTCTCATTATTAACTCCTGCTGGTGCTGATCGCAGTGCCGGCAGGGGAAAATGATGAGCGCAGCGTTCAGTACCCGGCTTTTGGGAATAACGCTAACTGTACACTGATTCCCAAACGCCGGTACGTGTGCTCCTGATGCGGCACACGGACATCTCCGACACAGGTTTTTCCGGTACCAGAAATATCCGGACGTGTGAAACCGGCCTTATACAGTATATAAAGCAAAACCACAAATGAGACTGCTGACACCTTTAACTAATTATATATTTATTTATTGCAAGATACATAGTATATATAGCTCATACTTTTTTGGCCAGAATAGTGTCTCTTTTTTGTATGAGTTACCTTGTTATTTTTAA
This sequence comes from Phyllobates terribilis, assembly GCF_046119375.1. NCBI lineage: Eukaryota > Metazoa > Chordata > Amphibia > Anura > Dendrobatidae > Phyllobates > Phyllobates terribilis. Next base: position 484,532 of record NW_027363384.1, on the reverse strand, counting down.
ATATTTATTCCACGTGACTAATAAAGATTCATGCTTTTATATGGGATGTTGCTTCATTGCACTTATTTGTGCAGCTCTTGCACCTTTGTGGTTTTGCTTCATAGACATTTAGTGCAGTCCTAGTTACTATTCGGGTATGCTCCAATGGAGGGTTTTTTGCATTATTATACAGTATATCTCTGTGTATGACGTCCTGCCCCAATGTCTCCGCTCATTTCTCATTCACACTCCTCATGTGTCATTTACATTGTAACAAACCCTCTCCTGTCATATTTGCTTTCTGCTGTAGGAGGAGACTGTGGCAGTTTTAAGAAGAACTATGGGTGTTTACCTGTCCCCTTGGCTCGTCTGTACATTGCAGAAACGGTTCTAGCTGTGGAATATCTGCACAGCTATGGTGTAATGCACAGAGACCTGAAGCCTGAAAAGTAAGTGACACTTGTAGTATAAGAAAGGGGAAAAAAGATATCGTTTATTATACAAACTATTTGCAACTTGGGGCTGACATCCTCTTTTTTTCACAGCCTCCTGATAACGTCAAATGGTCATATTCAAGTTACAGATTTTGGGCTTTCCAAACTCTGCCTCATGAGACCAACATCAGAGATCTACAAGGCTCCAATTGAGGACATCACCAGAGAGTTCCATGATAAGGAGGTAGGCAGGAACTTGTTCTTTACTCATCTCCTCCATTTCTCCTTCTCTTATACTTTCTCATCTAGAAAACGTTTCCACTGATGTTATTTGTCACAATTATGTTCTCTGATCATTATCTCATTCCTCTGTTTTTTCCAGATTGCTGGCTCCCCTCATTACATAGCCCCAGAAGTTATCTTAAAGGAAGGCTATGGAAGGCCAGCTGACTGGTGGTCAATTGGGATCATCCTATATACATTTCTTGTAGGACGTGTACCATTTTATGGGCCTTCCAAATATGACATTTACAGCCATATTGTCAGGGGTAAGTAAAATAATCTGATTGCTGTGTAATGTCATTGTTATTTGAATAGATTAGTTGTGTGATTTAGTTACTTTTGTTAATATAAAAGATTTTTGTTTTGATAAAATAAATTAAGATGTTTCATTTTCTGTAATATTTGCTTTTTACATAACAGATGACATATATTGGAAACTTACTAATTCGGCTTTTCCAGCCACAGCTCGGGATATCATCATTGAGCTGCTCAGAAAAGATCCAGCACAAAGACTTGGGACAGGTAATGTATATAATACTATTATTAATGACTTATTACACCTCTGTGAACAGAAAATGAATAATGAGGATCAGCACTGAGGTTTTGTTCTCTACCAGCTTGGCCATTCCCCATTCTTCATGCTAAGGCTTTCAGTACATCTACTTCACTTCGGCTCTGTTACGTCAACCGTTCAGATTAACGCCCCCTTCACACGTCCGTATAAAATCAGTACTGAAACCAGTACCGGAAAAAAACAGTACTAGTGTCATCAGTGTTTTGAATCAGTGTGCCATCAGTGTGCCATCAGTGTTTTTCCGGTACGGCAAAGAAAAAGAAATGATAAAGTATCTCTTATACTTTGTAATGTTAAACAGATACAGCGTAAGGAAGGCACACAAATGGCACACGGATGCCATCTGTGTGATGTGCGTGTTTTTCAGGGTCCCATAGACTTGTATTGGCACTTGTCATCTGTGCTGCCACAAAAAAACAGCAGCATAGATGATAATGGGTACGGGTGGCATACGTGAAAGAAAAATGGATGCCACATGTAGTGCAAACACGGATATGTGTAGGAGGCCTAAGAAACTTGTCTCTTTGACAATAACTATATCACTATTCATTGTTTTCCTTTTCAAGGAGGAGCAAATGAGATCAAATTTCATCCATTCCTGCGTAACTTAGATTTTGACAACCTTCTAAGTCAGAAGTCGCTGTTCATTCCTGATCTTGAGTCAGAAGAGGATACCATCTACTTTGACAGTAAGTAGAATGAGACATCATCTGCAGAAAGCTGCTGTGTGTCTTGTATTTCATTTTAAGTGAGAATCAGTCCCCACCTTGATTCATGATCAAATGGTGACTGTTCAGGACAAAGTATTATGCTAATAATCTCGATTAACTCTTGTACTTTTCAGCTCGATGTAGCAGACATCAACATATTGATTCAGATGAGGGGGACACAAGTGAAGATAATGACTGGCCGGAAAGCCAAAACTTTCTATCATCTTCGCATAGGCTTTCTAAAGTAAGTATGTGACCAATAAGATCCATACAACCTGTAATTAAAATAAAATTGTAAAATATTAAAATATTTTTTTTTCCTCTTTGTATTAGCTCTGTTCCATCCATACCAAGATGATGAACAATGAAGAACCCAAGTCACCTCCAGGGTATTCACCAGAAAGTGCAAAACAGTCAGACATGTGAGCAAATTATTTTTATGGGGTCCATTCTGATATGTGTTCACAACACCAAATTCAAGACGAGTGTAAGTCGATACTAAATCCAGTATCGATGACCACATGATTGCTGATCACCATGTTTCTGACTTGTGATAACGCTGGTGATGAAAGTTGATAACTATGACCAGCTTTAATTTCCAGTTCATTACAGGAAAATAAATATTGCTAGTGATTCTCCATTCTTGCTGGTAGAAGAGGGTCTTGAGCACAGCATCCCCTTCATGTTATTCAGATGTCCTAATGGGCTTTGCAGACAGGTGTTGTATCCGTATCTATTGTTTTCACTTGTAATTTATATGTTTTTCTTCTACCAAACAGACAGAAAGATTCTCCCCCCTCTAAGTCTGAAGACAACCAGACGCAGAAAGATTCTCCCCCTTCTAAATCTGATGACAACCAGACACAGAGAGATTCTCCCCCCTCTAAGTCTGATGACAACCAGACGCAGAAAGATTCTCCCCCTTCTAAATCTGAGGATGACAACCAGACACAGAGAGATTCTCCCCCCTCTAAGTCTGATGACAACCAGACGCAGAAAGATTCTCCCCCTTCTAAATCTGAGGATGACAACCAGACACAGAGAGATTCTCCCCCCTCTAAGTCTGATGACAACCAGACGCAGAAAGATTCTCCCCCCTCTAAATCTGATGACAACCAGACGCAGAAAGATTCTCCCCCCTCTAAATCTGATGACAACCAGACGCAGAAAGATTCTCCCCCCTCTAAATCTGATGACAACCAGACGCAGAAAGATTCTCCCCCCTCTAAATCTGATGACAACCAGATGCAGAAAGATTCTCCCCCCTCTAAATCTGATGATGATAAGCAGAGGCAGAAAGATTCTTCCCCCTCTAAATCTGATGACAACCAGACGCAGAAAGATTCTTCCCCCTCTAAGTCTGATGATGACAAGCAGTGTTTCACTGCTGAAGGCAGACAGTCATCCATATTGTCAGGTATGTATAGCTCTATAGGTCATTCTATTGCAGCCTGTGTCAAAAAGTGTAATGTGAAAACAGCCCAACATTTCATTTTATAAAAATCCTCACTCTTAGGCTGTGTGCCCACGATGCGTTTTTCAAGCGTTTACGCTGCGGAATTTCTACAGCGTAAACACTTGGGAAACGCTTGGTAAACCTTCCCCCATGGTCTCCAATGCAATTCCGCACTTTCAATGCCCATGCTGCGTATTTTTCCGCAGCGTTTATGCTGCGCTCAAAAATACGCAGCATGTCCATTAATTTTGCGGACGCGCAGCGTAATCGCCGCCATTGACTTGCATTAGAACGCGCTAATTCCGCAAGACTGCATCTGTACTTGCGTAATTGGCGCTTTCTAATGTGCGGATGGTACCCAAGTCTGGAGGAGAGGAGACTCTCATCCAGACCTGGGTACCATAGAATCTGTAAAGAAAAGAATTTAAAATAAAAAATAAAGCTTATAATCACCTTCCGATGTCCTCCCAGTGTTTTGTCCACGCCGTCCGGTCTCTTGCAATGCTCGCGCTGTTGTGAAGGACCTGTCATGACGTCACTGAGTCATGTGACCCATCACATGACTCAATGACGTCACCGCAGGTCCTTCACAGCACCGCGAGCATTGCAAGAGACCGGACGCAGCAGAGATGACACCGGGAAGACACGGAAGGTGAGTATAATCTTTTTTTTTTCATTTTTTACCATTCTTATTCTTTTTTTTAACTATTACTCGGTCACACTATATAAATCCATGCCGGTTGCATGGATTTAAATAGTGTGACCAACTTGTCAAGCACTTTTCCAAGTGATGCTCAAAATCGTTTGGAAAACTTCTTGAAAAAACGCATGCGAAAGCGCATGTAAAAATGCTGAAAAAACGCTTCTCTCTGGCAGAAAAAACGCATGTAAATCTGCATGTAAATCTGCATACGTTTTTTTCTGCCAGAGAGAGGCAAATACGCTCTGCATCAAATCTGCTACGTGGGCACATAGCCTCATAGGTTATAATTTTTAATGCATAAGAAGCCATTCAGTCTTCTGCCAAACTGATTCTGAATACTGCACCCATGGCTCCATCTAGGCCTATACTGATCCTTATCACCTTAAGAATGCACTGAGGTTTTAGCTAACTTATTTTAAGATATTACTTGCAGGATGCCGCAGTGTTATCATGTTAATAAGGGGACATAGTTCCCTGGCTAGACACCACATATCGGAAAACCTACAGGTTTCATATTAATCAGTTCACAAGGCAATCTAATTCTCAGACCCTCAGGTGGTTTTATGTATATATGACATATTCTCTCTATTATGGTGCAATAATCAATTACCGGGACTACAGGGTACAAGAATAACAGAATTCTATATAAAGATACAAAGCTAATCTTTTAGGAGTTTATAATATACATCTTTTTCTTGTTTTTTTTATCAGAATCACCAGTTCAGGGGAAAAGAAAATCTGCATCGAAAGATCGACAAAAAACAGAGAAGGTAGAAGAGAGAAGAAGTAGAAGAGGTAAGTGTAACAATAAGCTCCATGTTGCATGATGTCAGTCAGTGAGAAGGAGTCATGTGGAGCAGATATTATCTGTAGGATTACTGACAATGACCCCGTACATCTGTATGGATACGACTCCTCTATCATCCTGTCACAGTGACACTACAGTAGTATCCTCTAATACATACATGTCAAACTCTGGCCCGTGGACCAAACCTGGCCCGCAGGGTGGTTATATTTGACCCACGACAACAGAACCACCACCACTATTTGGGGCCATTATTCTGTATGGAGGACAATGTGGGGCCCATTATACTGTACGGAGGACTATGTGGGGCCATTATTCTGTATGTAGGATTATGTGGGGTCCAAGTTTTTCATTTTGGCCCTCTGTGTGTTTGAGTGTGACATCCCTGCTCTAATATGTAGTCCCATTACTTACATTAGTTATGTCTCTTTGTCTCCTCTCACAGGTTCCACCTTCCGCCGGCTGATATCATCTTGCCGGCGTGGATTATCCAGGGTTGCTCGCTCCATCAGACAAAGCTGCATATTTGCTCCCTGTCATCGGAGCAACACAAACATCTCAATGTGAAAAACCCTTCATGTCTAGTGCCTAGTACAGCATGTCCACCATTAAAGATGCACCTGTGTGGAAGGACTTGTACCATCTACCTGTGGCCTTCTGACCAGCAAGTAACATCTGCAGAAGAAGGCCCTCCAAGAACATCTCTTCATTCTTCCATGTAATTCTTAATAAAAAAAAAACTAAAAAGAATCATTTCAAATTGATTAATGTCCCTTTGCATTTAATGTAATACTACTGACATTTATGGCATATCAGTACTAAACATCATATATGTCTGATGAGAGAATATCGTTTCCATGTTTCATGTTAATCCTCTAATCCTCAGCCAAAAGTGGAAGAGAAGACCAGTGATTCTGTTACATCTACGAATGACAGTCAATCCAGGGAAAAACACCTTCTGATCCATACATTTTTCAGGCACTCTGATCCTTTTACCTTCATGTGGCTCTACTTAAGGTTTATGTATAAGAACCAGTTGGATTCAGTACTGGGCATCCTGGGGGTCCCAGCAGCCACATCCCAATTGTTCAACTAAAAAAGACATACTGTATTATAGTGTGATATATATATATATATATATATATATATATATATATATATATATATATATACACACTGTGTGCAGAATTATTAGGCAAATGAGTATTTTGATCACATGATACTTTTTATACATGTTGTCCTACTCCAAGCTGCATAGGCTTGAGAGCCAACTACCAATTAAGTAAATCTGGTGATGTGCATCTCTGTAATGAGGAGGGGTGTTGGCTAATGACATCAACACCCTATATAAGGTGTGCTTAATTATTAGGCAACTTCCTTTCCTTTGGCAAAATGGGTCAGAAGAGAGATTTGACGGGCTCTGAAAAGTCCAAAATTGTGAGATGTCTTGCAGAGGGATGCAGCAGTCTTGAAATTTCCAAACTTTTGAAGCGTGATCACCGAACAATCAAGCGTTTCATGGCAAATAGTCAACAGGGTCGCAAGAAGCGTGTTGGCCAAAAAAGGCGCAAAATAACTGCCCATGAATTGAGGAAAATCAAGCGTGAAGCTGCCAAGATGCCATTCACCACCAGTTTTGCCATATTTCAGAGCTGCAATGCTACTGGAGTATCAAAAAGCACAAGGTGTGCGATACTCAGGGACATGGCCAAGGTAAGGAAGGCTGAAAAACGACCACCTTTGAACAAGAAGCATAAGATAAAACGTCAAGAATGGGCCAAGAAATATCTTAAGACTGATTTTTCAAAGGTTTTATGGACTGATGAAATGAGAGTGACTCTTGATGGGCCAGATGGATGGGCCAGAGGCTGGATCAGTAAACGGCAGAGAGCTCCACTCCGACTCAGATGCCAGCAAGGTGGAAGTGGGGTACTGGTATGGGCTGGTATCATCAAAGATGAACTTGTGGGACCTTTTCGGGTTGAGGATGAAGTGAAGCTCAACTCCCAGACCTACTGCCAGTTTCTGGAAGACAACTTCTTCAAGAAGTGGTACAGGAAGAAGTTGGTATCGTTCAAGAAAAACATGATTTTCATGCAGGACAACTCTCCATCACATGCATCCAACTACTCCACAGCGTGGCTGGCCAGTAAAGGTCTAAAAGAAGAAAAAATAATGACATGGGCCCCTTGATCACCTGATCTGAACCCCATAGAGAACCTGTGGTCCATCATAAAATGTGAGATCTACAGGGAGGGAAAACAGTACACCTCTCGGAACAGGGTCTGGGAGGCTGTGGTGGCTGCTGCACGCAATGTTGATCGAAAACAGATCAAGCAACTGACAGAATCTATGGATGGAAGGCTGTTGAGTGTCATCATAAAGAAAGGTGGCTATACTGATCACTAATTTTTTGGGTTTTTGTCTTTGCATGTCAGAAATGTTTATTTCTATATTTTGTGCACTGATATTGGTTTACCTGGTGAAAATAAACAAGTGAGATGGGATTATATTTGGTTTTTATTAAATTGTCTAATAATTCTGCACAGTAATAGTTACCTGCACAAACAAATATCCTCCTAAGATAGCCAAATCTTAAAAAAAACCACTCCAACTTCCAAAAATATTAAGCTTGGATATTTATGAGTCTTGTGGGTTGATTGAGAACATAGTTGTTGATCAACAATAAAAATAATCCTCTAAAATACAATTTGCCTAATAATTCTGCACACCGCGTATATCTATATATATAATCGTCTTATCCCGTCTGTCTGTCTGTCTGTCGGGGAAATCCCGCGTCACTGATTGGTCCAGCAGCGGCCAATCAGCGACGCGGGATTTCAGAAAAAAGATGGCGGCCGTTAGAGGCTCATCTGCGGGACGGAGCTCAGCGGCGATGCAGCCGGGAGATGACTGGCGCGAGGCTCTCATCTCCCGGCCGCTAGCAGCAGAAGAACCCCGACCGGCGAGCAGCCGCTCATCTCCCGGCTTCTCGCAGCGGAAGTAGCCGCACAGGCAGTGGCGTTGACCTCCATGCGGCTAGGGTGTCAAGGGAGGACCGGGGAGCGGCGCTGCGGGTCGGGATACTTCTGCTGCGAGAAGCCACTCATCTCCCGGCTTCTCGCAGCGGAAGTAGCCACACAGGCAGCGGCGCTCCCCGGTCCTCACCAATACGATTCTGCTCCCCGGTCCTCACCTATACGATTCGCTGATTGGTCGCGGTCTCTGGCCGCGACCAATCAGTGATCTTGGCGCAAAAGTTAAACACCGCTGTGCTGATTGGTCGCGGCCGCTGCCCGCGACCAATCACCGATTTGGACGCCACATTTAAATAGCGGCCACGACCAATCACCGATCTTGGCGCAACATTTAAACACTGCTGTGCTGATTGGTCACAGATGCTGCCCGCGACCAATCAGCGATTTTGGCGCCAAATTTAAACACTGCTGTGCTGATTGGTCGCGGACGCTGCCCGTGACCAATCAGCGATTTTGGCGCCAAATTTAAACAATGCTCTGCTGACTGGTCGCGGATGCCAGCCACGACCAATCAGCGAGATTGGCGCCAAATTTATACAACGCTCTGCTAATTGGTCGCGGACACCAGCCACGACCAATCAGCGAGATTGGCGCCAAATTTAAACAATGCTCTGGCGCCAAATTTAAACAACGCTCTGCTGATTGGTCGCGGCCGCCAGCCGACCGCGACCAATCAGCGAGATTGGCGCCAAATTTAAACACCACTCTGCTGATTGCGCCCAGTCGGCCGCATACATATTCTAGAATACCCGATGCGTTAGAATTGGGACACCATCTAGTATATATATAAATATATTCACTTGTGGAAAACCCTTTTAACTAGGGCTGTGGTGTCAGTAAGTCAAATTTCCAACTATAATAATTACTAATACCAAATATACTGCAACAAATAATAGTAAATATTCAGCAATTTATGCATGAAAATAATTTATAATATACAATATTAACACTATATAAGTATTTACATTTTTTTCTACCTGCAGTTGGAGTTGGTACGTTCTTCTGATACTAACTCCACAGCTCGGCTTTTCCTTCTTTCCTGCTCCTCTAACATAAAAGTACAGCAATTAATTACGACAAGTTAATCATTTAAATGCTGCTGTCAATCTCTGACAGCAGCACGTAAATGTAACCAGTGCCACTGCTTCCATTTACCAGCTCCCATCTGTGCCCTGTGACATGATCTCGGGGGCTGATGGGTCACTAGGACAGTGAGGGCCCTGTGCCCGCTGTCTTGGTGCTCCTCTGGAGCTCATCTATATGCTGAGCTTCAAAGGAGACCGAGATTTAGGCTACCGTCCCACTATCAGTATTTGGTCCAATTTCACCACAAATGGATTTTTTCCCCATTTTTAGTACATTGAATAGTAAAATGAATCATTCAAAACTACAAGTAACCCCAAAGTCATGCCAGTTTCCATGGCCCAGAAGATTCTCTGAAGGAAGAGTGTCATTGGGTGACTGCTTCTTTGGTAAATACCATAAACATTAGCACTTAAAAAGGTCCATATGTCTGGAACCGTATAGATGATTTCGAAAGAAGCAAAAAAAAGCTCAGTGATAAGAAACAGATGATGGTTATTAATGAAACACACTAACTGGGTCACATTTAAAAGTGGTGTACCCCAGGAGTCAGTATTGGGACTTCTATTTAATACAATTATTAATGACCTTTTGGGGGGTATACAGAGTAAAATTTCAATATTTTCAGATGATCGTAAACTCTGCAAGGTTATCAGTACATAGGAGGATAATGTAATATTACAGAGGGATTTATGTAAGCTTGAGGTTTGGGCTGAAAAATGGCAATTGAAGTTTAATGTAGATAAATGTTCTTGCTTGGGACAAATTACAATGTACAATTATGTACTAAACACTGGGAAAACCATCACTGGAAAAGACTTGGGTGTATGGGTGGACAGCAAACTCAACTTTAATAACCAGTGCTAGGCCGCTGCTGCCAAGGCAAATAGAACCATGGAAGCATTAAAAGAGGCATAGATGCTTATGATAAGAACATAGTTTTGTCTGTATACAAGTCACTAATTCAGCCACATTTAGAATACTGTGTATAATTTTGGTCTTTGGTGTATAAGACGGATATAGTTGAACTAGGACGTATGCAGACAAATGCAACCAAGGTTATTAAGGGAATTGGTGCACTGCAATTCCAAGACAGGTTATCAAAGTTAGGGTTATTCAGTTTGGAATAATGAAGGTTTAAGGGCGATCTTATTACAATGTACAAATATAAGAAGAAACAGTATAGAGATCTTATTAAGGAACTTTTTACATATAGACCTTCAACGATGACAAGGAGGCACCCTCTCCTACTAGAAGAAAGATGGTTTCTCAGTCATCATAGATGGCGATTCTTTACTCTAAGAATAGTGAAATTACGGGACTTTCGGGAACATAAACATCACAGTAAAAGATAATGCCTTACCAACACCAGGTCAGATTACCAGTGCACCGCAGGATGCAGCAAGCCTCCATGATAAAGGCGGGGGCAGCACATGTGCAAAATACTAATGCCGACAGCCACTCACTAACCTACCAATTCTTGGAGGGGGTGGCTGTGTAGTATTATGCATGCACACCGATGGAGTTGTGAGCTTGCGTATTTTGGCCAAAATATCGTCCAATACCTCATGTGGTGTACTTATCTTATATACTATTTTTCATCTTTTTTGCACATCTTTTTGCAGGATGCAGCCAGGCCTCTTTAGTGTTGGCTGGGTGAATTGGGGCGTCTGTCCTGTGGGGGTGCATGTATATAGTTCTGGGCAACCCGCCTGATCTAATACTATGGGCGTCATCAATACGCTGCAAGCAAGACATCAATAGGCTGCAAGCCAGACACTGTGTATCACACATATCTGTGTGACTGGCGCCCTATGCAGACTCCATCGGTGTGCATGTATAATACTACACAGCCACCCCCTCCATGAATTGGTAGGTTAGTGAGTGGCTGTCTGCATCAGTATTTTGCACATGTGCTGCCCCCGCCTTTATCATGGAGGCTTGCTGCATCCTGCAGTGCATTGGTAATCTGACCTGGTGTTGGTAAGGCATTATCTTTTACTGTGATGTTTTTTGAAATTATGTCCAATGTTCACCATTTTTAATATTCAGACTTTCGAGAACATCATATTGTAATTGTTGATTTACTAGACAAGTTCAAGTATGGCCCGGATGCTTTTGTTGAAAAATATATTACAGGTTATGGGAACTAGATTCTGTGATAGGACGTTCATCCAGGGAACTAGTCTAATTGCCATTAGTGGAGTTGGGAAGGATTTTTTCGTTAATAGGGGGCAATTAGCATCTGCCTCATGGGTCTTTTGCCTTCCTTTGTATCAACATGTTAGGTTATAGGTAGAACACAATGGATGTCTTCTTTCAATGTACTGTGTGGGGAAATGTATTGTCAGGGGGAATCATACTGTACATCATGCTGTGTGTAATAGGACCGTGGGGGCATCATATTGAGTGTGATAGCCACTGTGGGGCCATGAAAGTGGTATCATACTGTGTGTAGGCATATATGAGGAATTGGACTAGATTAGAATACTGGCATTCGAGAAAGAATGTCACACCGATTGTACTCCCGGGATTATGGTGTGCTGTGTAATAATATATGGTAGCAGGACCCCTCTAGTCTTCATTCCAGGTATACTAACTGCTCAGTGTTACATTGATTTGGTCGTGGAACCAGTGATATGGACATTTCTTAAACGTGCCTCAGTAACTATTTTTCAACATGGAAATGTTAAGCTACATGTTGCAGGTGCTACTGTGAGCAGCATGCTTGACTTAAACATGATACCATGGCCAGAAGCATCTCCGGATTTGACTCCCATCAAGCACTTCATTGGTCGAGCATTGCAAAAGGAGTTGCCGTCAGCAGATCTTGATGATTTGTGTGCCCAAGTGCATTCATTATTCCTCTCTGCTCTGCCTTGCTCACCGCTCCGGCGGTTCCTCTCTGCTCTGCCTTGTCCACCGCTCCGGCGGTTTCGCCCTGCTCTGCCTTGCTCACCGCTCTGGCGGTTCCTCCTGCTCTGCCTTGCCCACCGCTCCGGCGGTTTCGCCCTGCTCTGCCTTGCTCACCGCTCCGGCGGTATCTCTCTGCTCTGCCTTGCCTACCGCTCCAGCGGTTCCTCTCTGCTCTGCTTGTCTACCGCATCTGCGGTTCTGTTCCTGAATCCCAGTTTGTACTGGACCCTATCCAGCCTGCGCTCCAACCTGCTAGTGCCTCCCTGTCTGCACTCCAGCCGTGTTTGCCAGTACCCCCCTGTCTGCATACCAGCCGTGCCTTGCCAGTGCCCTCCTGTCTGCATACCAGCCGTGCTTGCCAGTATCCTCTTGTCTGCACTCCAGCCATGCCTGCCAATACCCACCTGTCTGTGTGCCAGCCTAACCTGCCCGTTCCTGCATTCCCCGGTGTGGGTCAGCAGCTGTGACCGGGGTCTAACCTGGAGTAGCACCTGGTCCCTCTGCTCGGTTCCTCCTTGGTTCACGAAGTCGTTAGCCTCCGTGCGACCTTGGTCGGATCGGGTAGATACTTAGTTATGCCCCTCCAGGCACTCCTCGGTTCATGGTACAGTGGGATCACTAATCACGCTCACGCCAGTCAGTCCAGGCACGAGTGTAACAGTTTTATTTATGTTGTATCGTGTTTGAAGGTTGCCTTTTCCTGATGGCAGGTTTCAGCTCTTTCCAAAGATGCTCAATAGGATTTAGGTCAGGGCTCATAGAAGGCCACTTCAGAATAGTTGAAAGTTTTCCTCTTAGCCGTTCTTGGGTGTTATAAGCTGTGTGTTTTGGGTCATTATCCTGTTGCAAGACCCATGACTGAGACCAAGCTTTCTGACAATGGGTAGCACATTTCTCTCTAGAATCCCTTGATAGTCTTGAGATTACATTTTACCCTGCACAGATTCAAGACACCCTGTGCCAGATGCAGCAAAGCAGCCCGAGAACATAACAGAGCTCCTCCATGTTTCACAGTAGGGACAGTGTTCTTTTCTTGATATGCTTCACTTTTCCATCTGTGAACATAGTGCTGATGTGCCTTGCCAAAAACTTCAATGTTTGTCTCATCTGTCCATAGGACATTCTCCCAGAAGCTTTGTGGCTTGTCAACATGTAGTTTGGCAAATTCCAGTTTGGCTTTTTTATGAAATTTTTTTCAACAATGGTGTTCTCCTTGGTCGTCTCCCATGAAGTCCACTTTGGATCAAACAACAACGGATGGTGCGATCTGACACTGATGTTCCTTGAGCATGAAGCTCACCTTTAATCTCTTTAGAAGTTATCCTGGGCTCTTTTGTTACCATTCGAATTATCCGTCTCTTTGATTTGTCATCAATTTTCCTCCTGCTGCCACGTCCAGGGAGGTTGGCTACAGTCCCATGGATCTTAAATTTCTAAATAATATGTGCAACTGTAGTCACAGGAACATCAAGCTACTTGGAGATGGTCTTATAACCTTTACCCTTAACTTGCTTGTCTATAATTTTCTTTCTAATCTCCTGAGACAACTCTTTCCTTTGCTTCCTCTGGTCCATGTTGAGTGTGGTACACACCATGTCACCAAACAGCACAGTGAGTATCTGTAGCCCTATATACAGGCCCACTGACTGATTACAAGATTGTAGACACTTGTGATGCTAATTAGTGGACACAACTTGATTTAACATGTATCTGTTGTCACATTATTTTCAGGGGTACCATCATTTTTGTCCAGGCCTATATCATGAGTTACATTTTTTAAAAACTTCTGTGGAAGCAGGGTTGAAAAGCAATGTCTGACTTCCATTTGTTCATTTTCATAGATTTTTAATTTATTATTACTTTTGTCAGATTCAAATTATTTCTGTGACCATTGTGGGTTTTTCCTTTCATTAAACGAGGAGTACCAACAATTTTGACCACGTATGTATGTATGTACAAACACACACACACACACACACATATGTATATATATATATATATATATATATATATATATATACACATACACACATACATACATATATATATATATACACACACACATATATATACACACATACATATACATACATACACATATATATACACACACATACATATATATATAGTGATGTAGCAGACATCCCTTTAATGGTTTGGTGTGTTTTTGAATGACCATGTACCTTCCTCTTTAACGGACTGGTCACATGACTGTGACATCACACAGGTCCTTATGCACACAGAGGGTGTGGACACATGACTCTGACATCAGTTAAGGTCCTATCTGTGTGTGTGCTGCAGTATATATAAACCCTGTGTGATTTGTGACAGGTGTGTTCCGGTGTGTAGGACTTCCTGGGTGTTGGGAGCTCCTGTGTGGGCACCGTGTGAGCGGCACGAGGCTGTTCCCTGTGTGTGGGGAACACCGCTCGTGGGAAGTCTGGTGAGGCCTGGTGGACTCCGGTGGAGGTGAAGCCTGGATCCCTGTGAGAGTGTGGGGGATGCCAGTAAGCCTCGGAGTGCCACACAAGCACCGCTCGTGTGAGGCCTGGTGAGGCCTGGTGGACTCCGGTGGAGGTGAAGCCTGGATCCCTGTGTGTGTGTGTGGGATGCCAGTAAGCCTCGGAGTGCCACACAAGCGTCCTGGAGGACAGAGCCTGGATCTGTGTGTGAGAGATGCCAGTGGTCTTGGACGGGTGGAGGTCTGGAGACCACGTGTGGTCAAGCCTTAGAGTCACAGTGGTGAAATGGACTAAAAGCAGCTGAAAGCCGATAAAGGTAATACTCTTTATGTTATGGACATTTTCATGGACATTGTTTTATTACCTTGCGGAAGGCTGTAATTAGAGCCAAGTGGGCCGGTGTGCCACTTAGGCTCGTGGACATTATGTATGTGAAATACGGTTTATGAAGTGTAATAAACTGTGGATTGTGAAACACGGCAAAGTAGTTGCTGGTGTGCAGTGATTGACGCAGCAAAGCGAGTATCCCCCAGGATAATAAGTAGTGCTGCCTTACAATATATATACACACACATATACATACATGTGTATATATATATATATATATATATATATATGTGACACCCCAGGGGTCTGGTTGCCACAGTAATAGAGATATTATGTCTGAGAGCAAGTGGGAGGTTTCTCTGGTCAGGATCCCTAAACATGCAACACGGTCCGCCCAGACCTGGGAGGGGAGGAATCTGCCCTTTTAAACTGGGTCTGGGGCGGGATTAGAGTAGTCAGAGTGAAGCTGCAGACAGAGTCAGAGTCTGGAGAGGGAAAGTGAGATCAGGAGCTCTGGAGGAGCAGTAGCTGAAGTCCAGGGGCTGGAGCTGAGCAGAGCTCGCCCTGGACGAAGACACTAAAACCGGACACAGGAGTCCGAGGCTGTGGGGACTGATATACACCCAGCAGCAGAAACCAGCCGGCAGGGGATTCCAGGTCCTCTGGCCATAGAAGCCCGGAGGCTCAGTCACAAAGAAGGGACCAGCGCCGCAATCCAGGAGCGGAGGCTAACAGAAGGCCCCAAACTGCACCTCCCGTCTCTGTGATTCCTTGCCGCTCCTGCACCATTAGCACTGGGACCCTCAGACCATCACTCCCATCATCTTCCACATTAGCTGCCCTGAGGCAATACTTCTCCCGTGGGGAGTCATCCCATACTCGGCTGCGCAAACAACATCAGCCTCAGCGGTCTGCAGCGCAGCGGCGGTCCCCACTGACCGCAATCCACGGGTGGCGTAGTCGGACACTTATTACAATACAAAAAGACTGCCACTGGTTTGACCACCCTGGGCACGGACCGGGTCACCGCCACACGGAGACTACAACCCCCAGCATTCTACAACAGGCCCGGTTCCGGGTTCCCCTGCACAACACAGGCCCAGGGGGTGCGTCAACTTTGGCGTAGTCGGCAGGATTTCGTGCCCGCAACCACCGGGTACTGCGTGCCTGAAAAAGAGACTTTTATACTTACCTGTGGTGAAGTTTCCCGCCGTCCGGAGTCGTTTCCCGCCATCCGGAGCCGATTCCCGCCATCGGACGCCATCTTGGACTGTTTCCCGCCGTCTTCTGCCTTCTTCCCGCCATCCGCAGCTGCTTCCCGCCTTCGGACGCCATCTTCGGGACGCCGCACGGGAAGAAGAGGGGCGTGGACGCCGAAAGCGCGCGAGATCCGAAGCTCCGCCCCACGCTCTGACGCTGCGCAAGGTCCTGGAAGGGAGGAAGAGCGACGCTGACGTCATCGGAGCGCGACGCCAGGTCCTCAACCCCGACGATCGACTGCGGAGCCGCGGCCTACGGAAGAAGAGCATTGCAAGGTAGGCCACGGTCCACTAGGGGGGAGGAGGATGCCGGACACCGAGGGGAGCTCCACTGCCACAGCCACCGCCAGCGCAACCGCTGCAGCAGTCATGCCATTCACCATGCCCTATATCCCGGGGGCAACCTGGCTACCCCAGTACTCAGGGGAGTCACATACTCTAAATGACTTTAGAGAAAGACTGGATAGCCTCTTCCAGGTGTACCCCCTCACAGAAGAGCAAAAAGTGAGCATCATGGTGGCCCAATTAATCGGGGCAGCCCAAAGGGAGGTAAAGTCCTGGCCACCTGGGAGGAAGAGGACTGTCAGAGAAATACTAGCCCGGCTGAAAGACACATTTGACACCCGCACCTCAGCCGAAATAAAACTAAGATTTTATGGGTGCAAGCAACGGGCACATGAGAGTATAAGAGACTATGCTCTAAACCTACAAGAGGCCCTGAGAGCCATTAAGCAGGCAGACCCTGACAGCGTGGGAAATGAAGATAAGCTGTTGACTGAACAATTTATTGAGGGTCTACTGTGCAATGCCCACCGAACCCAGTTGCGGGCAATGGCCTTACAGAACCCTGACCTGGACTTTGCACAGTTCAAGGACAGAGCCATCCGGGTGCTCCGAGAACCGGCACCAGGTGGCGCTGTGACCCACAGGCGCCCTGCTATCACTTACCACCAGGAGACGGCGCCCTTGTCTGCAGGGCCTGTGGGAGCTGATGCGCAGGCTTTAAACAGTGACCCGGCTACTGACCTGCACCATCAGGTCCAAGAGCTGACTAAAAGCGTTGCCGCGCTAACCAGAACTGTGCAGTCTTTACAGGTCTCTTCTCCAGGAAAGATCCAGCTGGCATCCGGACCGGAGGACGTAACGTGGCGCCGACTGAGGAGGACCCCACCGGCCAGAGGAAGACCCAGCGACAGATACAACGAGGAAGGACGACCCATCTGCCGCCGCTGCAATCAACCCGGACATGTGGCAAGGTACTGTCATTTAAACGGGCACAACCTGGGGTAGAGGGCCAACCCCCAGGCATAAGACCATAAGACCATCAGGCCCATCAAACTGGCGTGATAAATACGTAGGGGGACGTCCAATCTTGCCTGTTGTACTGGATGGCATTCCTATGAGTGCCCTACTAGACACTGGGTCACAGGTGACCACCATCCCGTACGTGCTCTTTAAACAGTACTGGAATGACTCGGACATAACCCGCTACCCAGATGACGACCTGAGTATCATCGCCAGCAATGGTCAGCCCGTGCCGCAGGTGGGATTCAAAGAGGTGACCATTAAGATCGGTAAAGTCGAACTGGCGGCACAAGGACTGATTATAGTGGACATAGACCGTCATGAGAGTCACCCTAGAATAACCTTGGGAACTAATGTGATTGAAAATTGTCTTGCAGAGGTGATTCTCATTTTACAGCAGGTTGCCAAGAACGCCAGTTCCGGCCAGCAGCGTGTGCTCCAAAAAGAGATCCGGGCACTGATGAAGCGGCAACAGGTGGAACTATCTGGTGGTGAGATAGGTAGCGTGAGAATGTGTGACCCGTTCCCTATTGCCATGCCCCCAAAAAGTGAGATGATGATTTGGTGCCGGGCAGCTATTGGTCTAAGAGGTAGAGACTACCAAGCAATGGTAGAACCCGTCTACTCAGACAGTAGGCCCACCATTTTGACAGCACGGGGGGTGGTCGATGTACGCCATGGGAGGGTGCCCGTTCGCATCATAAATATCGGGGAGAGAGAAGTACACCTGCCCCGGTATGCCACGCTAGCCAAATTGTTCACCATAAACCAGAATTCTGTACAGGCCGTGGAACCCTTGCCTCCATCTCAACCAGAGGAAGGTAACGGCTCTAAGAAACCAATGGTGGACTGGTGTCAGCAACTGCATTTGGGTACTGACTCCACTCCCTCACACCAGAAACAGGGAGTCTATCGGGTGGTTCGAGAGTACGAGAGAGTGTTTAGTAAACACCCGCTAGACTTCGGGCGAGTAAAGGGGGTAGAACACCACATCCCCACGGGAGACCATCCTCCCATAAAGGAGAGATACCGACCCGTACCCCCGGCACACTACCAACACGCCAAGGGGATGCTTAGAGACATGAAGGAGGCTGGGGTAATCAGGGACAGCTGTAGCCCCTGGGCAGCTCCACTAGTCTTAGTGAAAAAGAAAGACAACACCTTGAGAATGTGTGTAGACTACAGGAAGGTCAACCGTATCACACACAAAGATGCGTACCCGTTACCAAGGATAGAAGAGTCCTTAGCTGCATTAAAATCTGCTAACTTCTTCTCTACTTTGGATCTCACTAGCGGGTACTGGCAGGTTCCTGTAGCAGAGGCGGACCGGGAGAAGACCGCATTCACCACCCCGATGGGTCTCAGTGAATTTAACTGTATGCCGTTCGGGCTCTGCAACGCACCAGGAACCTTCCAACGGTTGATGGAATGCTGTCTAGGACACCGGAACTTCGAGACGGTCCTGTTATACCTGGACGATGTCATCGTCTATTCCAAGACCTACGAGGACCACCTGAAACACCTGGCAGAAGTGTTTGAAGCTCTGGCAAACTACGGCCTAAAGGTGAAACCCTCCAAGTGTCACCTCCTGAAACCAAAGGTGCAGTACCTGGGGCACGTGGTGAGTGCTGACGGAGTGGCTCCCGACCCTGATAAGATCACCGTAATTAAGGACTGGCCAAGACCCTCCAGCATAAAGGAAGTGCGGCAGTTCCTCGGGTTGGTAGGCTACTACCGAAGATTCATTCCCGGTTTCACCAAAATGGCAGCCCCTATGCAGGACCTCCTGATAGGTCAATCTCGGAAAGCCAAAAACCAGAAGCCGCCCTTCAGGTGGGAAAAGCTGGAAGAGGAGTCCTTTTGCCAGCTGAAGATGGCCCTCACGGGGGATGAAATCCTGGCATATCCAGACTACAGCCAGCCCTTTATCCTCCACACGGACGCAAGCAACATCGGGCTAGGAGCCGTACTGTCCCAGATCCAGCAAGGGAAAGAACGGGTAATCGCTTATGCCAGCCGAAAGCTACGGCCCACGGAGCGGAACCCTGAGAATTATAGCTCATTCAAGCTGGAGTTCCTGGCAGTAGTGTGGGCAGTGACCGAACGCTTCAAGCATTACCTTGCCTCCTCCAAATTCACCGTGTACACGGATAACAACCCGTTGACACACCTGGACACTGCAAGGCTCGGTGCCCTGGAACAGAGATGGATGGCCCGCCTGTCCAACTTTGAATTCACCATCAAATACCGGGCAGGACGATCAAATGCCAACGCGGATGCCCTGTCTAGAATGCCGAACTTACCGGACGTAGGGGAAGATCCAGAAGATCTGGAAGAAGTTGAGCTCCCTGTATTCCCACCGTGTGAAGGACAGGCGCTCCGTGACGTTCAATCCCTTGCCCCACTACAACTGGGCGGAGACGCAAGACAGTGATCCCGCAGTCCATTTGGTGAAGGAAATGCTGACCCAGGCCGATGCCCGTCTTGACCCAGATGCTCCGGAGGAGACCAAGCAACTGTGGAAGGAGAAAAGTAAGCTGTTCCTCTACAGGGAGAAGCTGTGCCGGAGAATGGTTAACTCTCGAACGCATGAGTTGACCTGGCAGGTAGTGGTCCCAAGACGAGACGCGGCTATGGTTCTGGAGGCATACCACAACGGAGCAGGGCATTTCGGATGGAAGAAGCTGGAGTTCTTGTTGCGTGAACGGTTCGACTGGGTAGGCATGAGAGGAGCCATCGAGAGGTGGTGCAGAGACTGTGGCCCGTGCCACCTGAGAAGAAAGGACCGTGCTAGCCAGAAGACTCCCTTGCAGCCCATCATCACCAGACAGCCACTGGAACTGGTAGCCCTGGACCATGTGAAACTGGCTCCAAGCAGATCTGGGTATGTCTACGCCCTCACAATCGTAGATCATTACTCCCGGTTCCTGATGGTAGTCCCGGTCAAGGACTTAACGGCTCAAACAGCAGCTAGAGCCTTCCAGCAGCACTTCTGCCGTCCACACGGGTACCCGGACCAAGTGTTGACAGACCAAGGACCAGCCTTCGAAGCAGAGGTCTTCCAGGAGTTCTGCAACCTGTATGGCTGCAAGAAGATAAGAACAACGCCCTATCACCCTCAAACCAATGGACTCTGCGAGAAGATGAACCAGGTGGTGATAGATCTGCTAAAAACATTGCCCCTGGAAGAACGCAGTCTGTGGCCTGAGAAACTGCCCGATCTGGTGGACCTGTATAACCACATCCCTGTAGGTTCCACCAACTGTACCCCGGCTTACTTAATGAGAGCAAGACCTGGTAAGCTGCCTATCGACCTGGATATGGGAGTCCTGACGCCTGAGGACACCTCGCCAGAGGCAGACTGGGATACAGAACGGCAGCAGCAGTATCGGAAAGTACAGGAGAGCGTCGAGCGAAGTCTGTCTCAAGCTAGAGAAAGGCAAGAGAAGGCTTATAACCAGTATGCTCCCGCTGTTCCCCTGGTACCTGGAGAGCAGGTCTTGAAGAGGAAGAGGCGGCTCCACAAGTTGGACGACCAGTGGGAGAAGGACCCGTACACCGTACTGCCATCAAGCCATGAGAACCCAAAAATCTGCGTAATCAGTAAGGATGGAGGAGAAACCACAGCCATTGTCTCCAGAGACCACCTGAAGAAGTGTCCCGAGCAGCTGCAAAGCCCTGAAGAAGATCAAGAAAACCCTCAACCCGCAGAGGAAAGGGAAGAAATGATCAGTACAGTACTCGGAGACTTCCCCCGGTCTTGGACACAAGTAAACGGCGCTGTCGTAGTACCCGTCCTCACCTTTCTCCAGCCAGCCCCGCAAGTGCCTACAGAGGAACCGGTGGAGCTGGAAGAGCAGCCGGCCCAAGGGGCAGAAGAGTCCACACCAGCAGTACAGGAGGATCAACCCTCTGCCAGTAGTGAGCCTGCTGTGTCCCTAGTGAGCCAAAGAGTGCGCAGAAAGCTGCCCAGCTTGCCCATAACACCTCCTACACCCTGTAGTGCAGAACCAGTTAGTGAGCTCCGTAGGTCCACTAGAGTCACTAGAGGTCAGATGCCCGCTCGCTGGAGAATCTAAACCAATGCACTGTAAAGTTGACTGTTTATTGAAAAATGTTTATGGTTTATGTTTGTTGCCTGTTACTAATTATGTTTCTCAGTTACCCTGCAGATTTATTTGGACTAACAGGTTATGGACACTGGATAACCGGAACAGTTTTGTAGATAGTTGCACGTTGGTGCCTCTTGCGAAAACGGTCGCAGAAGAGAAAACCTGTCTGGCGTGGCCTCCTTGCGGCCCAAAGTAGTTAGTATACCCTTGCAGCCACGCCCAAGGACAACGCAAGGGGTTTGCTTTGGACAGGTCCCCTATTCTGTGCCAAGACTTCGCCTTGTTGGGTGAAATGGACAGCCCCTTTGTTTCATAAATTTCACCTTGGGTGATATGGACACCCGGTCACGGAAACGCCGTGACCTCTACAGACTAAAGCTTCTTGTAAATATGTTGTCTTATTATTGTTATACCTTGTATTTATGTTTCTTTAAAAATGTGTTTAGTCCCGGAGTACTAAAATTTACTAGGGGGGAATGTGACACCCCAGGGGTCTGGTTGCCACAGTAATAGAGATATTATGTCTGAGAGCAAGTGGGAGGTTTCTCTGGTCAGGATCCCTAAACATGCAACACGGTCCGCCTAGACCTGGGAGGGGAGGAATCTGCCCTTTTAAACTGGGTCTGGGGCGGGATTAGAGTAGTCAGAGTGAAGCTGCAGACAGAGTCAGAGTCTGGAGAGGGAAAGTGAGATCAGGAGCTCTGGAGGAGCAGTAGCTGAAGTCCAGGGGCTGGAGCTGAGCAGAGCTCGCCCTGGACGAAGACACTAAAACCGGACACAGGAGTCCGAGGCTGTGGGGACTGATATACACCCAGCAGCAGAAACCAGCCGGCAGGGGATTCCAGGTCCTCTGGCCATAGAAGCCCGGAGGCTCAGTCACAAAGAAGGGACCAGCGCCGCCATCCAGGAGCGGAGGCTAACAGAAGGCCCCAAGTCACCAGCCATACGGGTGAGCACCACACGGTATACTCAGGGACGTGGGCTACTTGTAACCGCTGACAGCAAGGTAGCCAGGAAGAGTGCAGATAAACGGGGAGGCCTACAACTCCACCTGGCCAGGGGAACTCCTGCTTGCTCGCAGACTGACCAGGCCCCTTATACTAGCCAGTACTCCCGGGAGGGTCTGCCTTGTACCATCAGTAAAGACCCTAAACTGCACCTCCCGTCTCTGTGATTCCTTGCCGCTCCTGCACCATTAGCACTGGGACCCTCAGACCATCACTCCCATCATCTTCCACATTAGCTGCCCTGAGGCAATACTTCTCCCGTGGGGAGTCATCCCATACTCGGCTGCGCAAACAACATCAGTCTCAGCGGTCTGCAGCGCAGCGGCGGTCCCCACTGACCGCAATCCACGGGTGGCGTAGTCGGACACTTATTACAATGCAAATAGACTGCCACTGGTTTGACCACCCTGGGCACGGACCGGGTCACCGCCACACGGAGACTACAACCCCCAGCATTCTACAACAGGCCCGGTTCCGGGTTCCCCTGCACAACACAGGCCCAGGGGGTGCGTCATATATATATATATATTACACTACCGTTCAAAAGTTTGGGGGTCACCCCCAAAATTTTGTGTTTTCTATAATAACTCATACGTTTATTTATCAAATGAGTTGCAAAATGAATAGAAAATATTGTCCAGACATTGACAAGGTTAGAAATAATAATTTTTATTTGAAAGAATAATTTTCTCCTTCAAACTTTGCTTTTGTCAAAGAATGCTCCCTTTGCAGCAATTACAGCATTGCAGACCTGGCATTCTAGCTGTTAATTTGCTGAGGTAATCTTGAGAAATTTCCCCCCATGCTTCCTGAAGCCCCTCCCACAAGTTGGATTGGCTTGATGGGCACTTTTTGCGCACCATACGGTTAAGCTGCTCCCACAACACCTCAATGGGGTTGAGATCTGGTGACTGCGCTGGCCACTCCATTACAGATAGAAGACCAGCTGCCTGCTTCTTCCCTAAATAGGTCATGCATAATTTGGAGGTGTGCTGTTATAGGAAGAAATTGGCTCCAATCAAGCGCTGTCCACAGGGTATGGCATGGCGTTGCAAAATGGAGTGATAGCCTTCCTTATTCAAAATCCCATTTACCTTGTACAAATCTCCCACTTTACCAGCACCAAAGCAGCCCCAGACAAACACATTACCTCCACCAGGCTTGACAGATGGCGTCAGGCACTCTTCCAGAATCTTTTCAGTTGTTCTGCATCTCACAAATGTTCTTTTGTGTGATCCAAACACCTCAAACTTTGATGCGTCTGTCCATAAAACTTTTTTCCAATCTTCCTCTGTCCAATGTCTGTGTTCTTTTGCCCATATTAATCTTTTCCTTTTATTAGTCAGTCTCAGATATGGCTTTTTCTTTGCCACTTTGCCCTGAAGGCCAGTATCCTCTTACATGCCAAGAGTGTGCAAAGCAGTCATCAAAGCAAAAGGTGGCTACTTTGAAGAACCTAGAATATAAGACATATTTTCAGTTGTTTCACACTTTTTTGTTAAGTATATAATTCCACATGTGTTAATTCATCGTTTTGATGCCTTCAGTGTGAATGTACAATTTTCAAAGTCATGAAAATACAGAAAAATCTTTAAATGAGAAGGTGTGTCCAAACTTTTGGTCTGTACTGTATATGTCCAGGAAGACATGCACATTTTCTCTTAATTTTTTCTTTTTCTTTTAAAAATGTATTCTTTTGATCTAAAGTAATGGACGGTATAGAGCCTGATGTTTTTTCATATACTGCTGAGGAAGAAGAACGGATCCTAGGTGCGCTGAAGGATGATGGGACTTTTTTAAGTACACCTTCCCTAGTGGATCTTAAACGTAAATATGAAAGTGATTCTAAAAGGATGATTATTCTACAACTGCATTTGGTTACTTTGGGACAGTATTATAAAGCTCGGAAAATACCACGGGGTTTACGTTCAAATATAAGACCCAATCTTTTTGGAAATAATGTGACTTTTTGCTCCCGTTTTTGTCAAATCTCCAATAGATATGCCTTGGATATAATTTTGTTGAATATTGACTTTTTACAACAGGAAATATTGAAAATGACAACTTACATTGTGGATACTGAGGAAAAATTGAAATCATTGCTCAAAATTGAGGAATGGGATTCCTTCAAGGATTTAATAATGACTAAGGTGCAGGGTTTGCGCATGGAATTTGAGGATGTAAAACGTCGTAAATGGAATCGAGATATGGAGGATTATCAAACTGGTCACATTTATAACTGGCAGAAGGGTGGATCTAATTCATCATGGAGTAAAAGAGGTTATTTAAGGACTGATAAAAGGCCTAACAAGCATGATATAAAAGGACATTTACAATTGTGTGATAATTTCTCCTTTAGACCTAGATCAGGAGCAACAGAGAGGATCCAACGGAAAAGAAGAGGGGGCAAACGGCACCGAAGACAACAGAAAAAAACAGGACAAAATCAAACCACAGCAGCAGAGACAAGTGATGACACGGAAAAAAGAAATGAACTCGTGGTAAATATCTCTAAAAAAAATTTGACCATATCACAGATGACTGTCTTGAATAAGGGTTTGTCATTTAGTATGAGCAAACATGTGGACTGGTTTCAGCTGGAGCTAGATCTCCAGAGATTTTTTTAGAAATGTCAAATTGAGAAATTGGTTTTCTGGTAGTGTGATTGTCCCTAAATGTATAACTAGTGAACTTAGTCTACAACAGGTTCAGGTGGCCAAAAGGGGTACCTTTACGCCACCTGTGAATCCTCTGGTAATTAATGCATTTATGGAAGCGGTACAGAGGGATGTGAAAGCATTGAGAGGGAACTCAAATAAAAGACTGAAATCTCCAAATTTGAGTACAGAGGAGATACGGGCTTTGCAGGACCATGTCCATGACAGCGACATCATTATAAAACCTGCCGATAAAGGTGGGGCTGTCGTCGTCATGGACAGGGTCATGTATATTGAAGAAATTAGAAGACAGTTGAGTGACAGTGAAGTTTATGTCAAGTTGGAAAAGGATCCAAAATTTCTATTTTTAAATTATTTGAAAGTTATTTTGGATGGGGATTTGGAAAATAATATAATTGATAAAGATCTTTATGATTATTTATACAGTATGTGGAGAATCCTACCACCCCTGTGATATATGTACTTCCTAAAATACATAAAAATCTTAATCATCCCCCGGGACGACCCATAGTCTCCGGGGTAAATTCATTAACGAGTAAAATTGCAATTTATCTTGATAGAATATTAAATCCATTGGCGAAAAATACTAAATCCTTTGTGAGAGATACCATGGATTTTTTATTAAAAATACAGGAAGTTGAATTAAAAAGTGAGGTCATTTTGGCCTCATTTGATGTGGTATCTCTATACACCTCCATTGATAATGGTAGGGGGGTGGAGGCGATTGAACGGAGACTGTCTTATACGGATCTTAGTGAAAATAATAGGAAATTTATTATTGAATTATTAGAGTCCATATTATATCATAATTATTTCCTATTTGGTGATGAATATTTCCTCCAGAAATGTGGAACCGCGATGGGGGCCAATATGGCCCCTGCTTCTGCAAATATTGTTATGGCTACATTGGAGGAGAACTTTGTCTATGTGTCCCACCACTTTAGACATGTCATGGCGTGGTGGCGATACATAGATGACGTCTTCCTCCTCTGGACAGGTACACAAGGGGAACTGGAGGATTTTTATGGATATTTGAATCAGGTCGATAGGACTGTCAAATTTACATTGGTGAGTTCATGTAAATCTATTCAGTTTTTGGATGTTTTTATCACACAGGAAAATGGAAAATTATTGACCTCCCTCTTCATTAAACCGACGGATCGAAATGATTTCCTGAGGTATAACAGTCACCACCCAAAACGCATGATAGAATCATTACCTTTTAGCCAATATTTAAGAATTAAAAGAATAAAGAGTAGTGAGGAGGGCCTGTATAAGAGTGCACAGAAACTTACGAAAAAACTTAGGTCAAGAGGTTACCCTCAGAGACTGTTAAATAAACAGGAAAAAAAAGTCAGTGGATTAAATAGGGATATTATTCTGAATAAAATGACCAAAAATAATAAGGATGATAGAATACCTATGGTATCGACATATGGTGAAGAGAGTGAACAGGTGGCAAATATAGACAGGAGTCATTGGAAAATGTTAAATAGATGTTTCCCGGATGTGCCAGAATTTAAAAATCCCCCTCTTTTTTCTTATAGAAGAAATAAAAATATTAAAGATGTACTAGTACATTCAGATATTGGCCCCTCTAAAACTGTGACTCAGACATTCATTAAGGGTAGAGGTAGAAAGGGTTGTTATCCATGTCTTTCATGTGTCAACTGCCCGTTTATGTTAAAAGGTGATCGGTTTCTTCATCCAAAAACTCAAAAAGTATACAACATAAAAATTTTTTTTACATGTGATTCTGACTATATAATATATCTGTTAGAGTGCCCCTGCTCACTTTGGTATATAGGAGAAACTATGTGCGATTTTAAAACTCGCATGAATAATCATAGACATTCCATTAGAAAAAAGAGGATGGACTTACCTGTATCAAAGCATTTCGTGGAGGCGGGACATACTGTGATACAATTAAGATTTAGAATTATAGATGCGGTCCCTTTACAAAGACGGGGTGGAGATAGAATACGATTATTAAAAAGAAAGGAACTTGAGTGGATCCATAACTTGAATACGTTGAAGCCAAATGGACTGAATGCTGAATTTATTACAGCAGGTATCACCTGAGGAGTATGTTCAGACATCAGCAGTGTATGAAATTTGGGGTATTTTAAATATAATTGGATTTTTATATTTTAATATATTTATATATGGATATTTTTGGTTTCTTGCAGATCAATCACTCTCACTATGATATTTTGTGGAGTCGACGCGACCTGCTGCAACATGCGTATAAAGAAAGGGAGACTTCCTCTGGGAATGGATTTTTTCTTAAAAAAATGTTTTCTTTATATATATAGTAGTTGAAAATATTCAAGTTTCCACCTAATGAAGTTATAAAAATATATTTCTACATTATGAAATGGTATTCCTGTTTATGGAGAGAATTGAACTATAATGTATTCCCAATTATCGCCTGAGATTGGGAAAGGGGTGGGGACCTGAGGAAGGTTCCTCCTCTGACCTCTTAATTTCACTCCATGGATGAACCTAGGGATAGGGAATTCCATGGAAGGGTGTTTGGGTTATGTATTAATATATTATCTCTCCGTTCATTTATGGACATAGGAATTACCGTATGGATACTGTTATTATAATATAAATAAATTGAGAAATTATGAATAGGATGGTGTCCCTGATAATGAAAAGTGGGCGCGTTCTTGCAGTTAATAGAGGATAGGATTAATTATTTGAGTGCACATTTTGTTCATATTTGAAAATAATCTTCTGGTGGAGTTTGCCAATTAAAAAGATAGCGACCGTAGTGTTAGAAGTGTAAAGCGCTTGCCCGGTGATGTCACGATATGGGCGGACTAGGTTTGCCCCGGTCATGTGACAAAACAATGTGGGTCCCATGGGAGACATGCGCAGATTGGATTCTGAGACGCCGAGAACAGCGTGGAGGAAGTAGGATGTGTGGTTATGCATGATTGCTGCGGGGTGAGTCGCACCCTCATATGTATTATTTACAATGTACACCTGGCACTAATAATTATCAATCAAAGCACTTGTCACTTTATGAGAGTTATGGATCATGATATTGATGATAATAATGTATCTGTTTAAAATGTATCACTATGTATGTAATTTTAATATTATTTTGAGATATGCACTTTTGCACTTTCTTTGTGAAATCATGGTTTTGTATAAATTAATTGTAATTATGGAATCACTGTTTGTAACTATATATATTGCACCATATGCATTTGAACTCTGCTTGAAAAAGGTTCTATGAACCGAAACGTTGCTTCTTGGGCTCATTAAAGTCCATTTTTTCTAACGAATTTTTGGAGTGCTGCCTTTTGATATACTTTCCATTGATATGCAACAGTTTGGACAGACTGCTTGGAGGCCTGGCACCTGCTAGTGAGTAATGATTAAATAGTGCTGTCTTATATATATATATATATATACAGTACAGACCAAAAGTTTGGACGCACCTTCTCATTTAAAGATTTTTCTGTATTTTCATGACTTTGAAAACTGTACATTCACACTGAAGGCATCAAAACTATGAAATAACACATGTGGAATTATATACTTAACAAAAAAGTGTCAAACAACTGAAAATATGTCTTATATTCTAGGTTCTTCAAAGTAGCCACCTTTTGCTTTGATGACAGCTTTGCACACTCTTGGCATTCTCTTGATGAGCTTCAAGAGGTTGTCTAGATTTAAAAATCTTTAAATGAGAAGGTGTGTCCAAACTTTTGGTCTGCACTATATATATATATATATATATATATATATATATATATGTATATTATATACACACACATACACACTTGCATATTTTATTTATATAAGTAAATATAAAAATCTATATATATGTAACTATTTATATATTGTGACAGGATTAGAGAATAAGTTCAAGCGATCACCGTCCCCTGGACCAGACATGTGCTTCAGGTATTCCAAGGCACAATTCATACGAGGCAGGTTTGGTACTACTGGTTACAACCAATTTTACAAAGTCCTGACTCACCAGAGCTCGGCCTCGTTCACAGCTCTTAACCCAAATAATTGCTTTACTCACAGCAGTTTTCCCAGGAGCAGAGAGAGCCTCTTCTTGTGGGCTCTCAGCCCTATTATACCAGACCTGAACATTGCAGGTGATTAGCCAGAAAATACACTGTTCTCATGAGCGGATCGAAGGTGACATGCACACACCACACGTTTCCTCCGCTCATGTTACATATCCTCCCATCTGTTTCTGTGGCACCCCAGGGGTCTGGTTTCCACAGTAACAGCAATGTTATGTCTGAGAGCAGGTGGGAGGTCTCTTGGTCAGGAATCCTATGCATGCCGCACCTCCTGCCCAGTCCTGGGAGGGGAAGAACTTCCCCTATATAAACCTGGGGCTGAGGCAGGGTTAGTGAGTAGAGAAGAAGTAGAGACAGAGAAGCAGATATAGGAAAAGAACATCAGGAGCTCTGTGGGAGCAGTGCTACAAGGAGTCAGGGGCTGGCAGCTGCAGAGCTCGCCCTGACTGAGAAGTTATCACCGGACCCGGAGTCCGAGGCTGTGGGGACTAACTCCTATCCAGCAGCAGAAACCGACCGGCAGGGGATTGCAGGTCCTCTGGCCCAGAAACCCGAAGGCACGGTCACACGCGTGGGACCAGCACCGCCGTCGTGGAGCGGAAGCTACTAGAAGGCCCCGAGTCACCGGCCATACGGGTGAGCACCACACGGTACACTCAGGGACGTGGGCTACTTATACCCGCCTCTAGCAAGGTAGCCAGAAGAGTATCGTTAGTTTGGGAGGCCTACAACTCCGCCTGGCCAGGGGAGATCCCATCTGCTCAAGGACTGACCAGGCCCCAATCGCTAGCCAGTACTCCGGGAGGGTCTATCTTTGTCACCAGTAAAGACCCTGAACTACACCGTACCGTCTCCGAGTGGTTCCTGCTACCCCCATCATCCACGTCGGCTGCCCTGAGGCCATACCCCTCCCGTTGGGGGTTATACTATCACACTGCACAATCCTACCACCGGCCTCAGCGGTCTGCCCTGCAGCAGCAGCTCCTTAGCTGTACTCAACGGGTGGCGTAGTCGTCCAACATCTACCGCTAATACAGCGCCACTTAGTCTGACTCCCTGGGCACGGACCGGATCACCGCCACGAGACTACAACCCTCAACAGATCCGGCTCCGGGTAAGCTCCCGCGTGCGCAACGCTGCGCGACACAGGCCCAGGGGCGCGTCAACTTTTGGCGTAGTCGGCAGGATTTCGTGCCCGCAACCACCGGGTACTGCGTGCCTGAAAAAGACTGTTCAAACTTACCTGTGGTGAAGATTCCCGCCATCCGGCGCCATCTTCCGCTTCCTTCCCGCCATCGGTGGAGTTTTCCCGCCATCCGGCGCCATCTTCAGCCTTCTTCCCGCCATACATGGAGTTTTCCCGCCATTGGACGCCATCTTGAGGACGCCGCGCGGGAAGAAGAGGGGCGTGGACTCCGAAAGCGCGCGAGAACTGAGGCCCCGCCTCACGTCCGGACGTTGCGTAAGGTCCTGGAAGGAGCCCAGCAGATGCCGACGTCACAGGAGCGCGACGGAAGGTCCTCAACCCTGACGATCCACTGCGGAGCCGCGGCCTACGGAAGAGGATCATCGCAAGGTAGGCCACGGTCCACTAGGGGGGAGAAGGATGTCGGATACGGAGGAGAGCTTCACCGCTTCAACCCCCGCCAGCGCCACCGCTGTTGCGGTCATGCCTTTCACCATGCCCTATATCCCGGGGGCAGCCTGGCTACCCCGGTACTCAGGGGAGTCACATACCCTGCATGACTTTAGAGAAAAGCTGGATAGCCTCTTCCAGGTGTACCCCCTCACAGAGGAGCAAAAAGTGAGCATCCTGGTGGCCCAATTAACCGGGGCAGCCCAAAGGGAGGTAAAGTCCTGGCCACCTGGGGGGAGGACTGTCGCAGGGATACTAACCCGGCTGAGGGACACCTTTGATACCCGCACCTCAGCCGAGATCAAGCTTAGATTCTACGGGTGCAAACAGCGGGCACATGAGAGTATAAGGGACTATGCCCTGAACCTACAAGAGGCCCTGAGAGCCATTAAGCAGACCGACCCTGACGGCGTGGGAGACGAGGACAGGCTGTTGACTGAACAATTTATAGAGGGTTTATATTGCAATGCCCACCGAACCCAGTTGCGGGCAATGGCCTTACAGGACCCTCATCTGGGATTTGCACAGTTCAAGGACAGAGCCATCCGGGTGCTTCGAGAACCGGCACCAGGTGGCGTTGTGACCCCCAGACGCCCCACTACCACTTACCACCAGGAGGCGGCGCCCTTGTCGGCAGGGCCTGTGGGAGCTGATGCGCAGGCTTTGAACAATGACCCGGCTCCAGACCTGCACCATCAGGTCCAAGAGCTAGCTAAAAGCGTTGCTGCGCTAACCCGAACTGTGCAGTCTTTACAGGTTTCCACTCCAGGGAAGATCCAGCTGGCATCCGGACCGGAGGACATCCCGTGGCGTCGACCAAGGAGGACCCCACCGGCCAGAGGAAGACCCAGCGACCGATACAACGAGGACGGACGACCCATCTGCCGCCGCTGCAATCAACCCGGACATATGGCAAGGTACTGTCCTTTAAACTGGCACAACCTGGGGTAGAGGGCCAACCCCCAGGAAAAAGATCACCAGGCCCATCGAACTGGCGCGACAAATATGTGGGAGGACGTCCAGTCTTACCCGTGGTACTGGATGGCATTCCTATGAGTGCCCTACTGGACACCGGGTCACAGGTCACCACCATCCCGTACGTGCTCTTCAAGCAGTACTGGAATGACTCGGATATCACCCGCTACCTTGACGACGACTTGAGTATCATCGCCAGCAATGGTCAGCCCGTGCCACAGATTGGATTTAAAGAGGTGACCATTAAAATCGGTAGAGTCGAACTGGCAGCACAGGGACTGATCATTGTAGACATTGACAAACACGAGAGTCACCCAAAGATAACTCTAGGAACTAATGTAATTGAAAATTGTCTTGCAGAGGTGATTTTCCTTTTACAGCAGGTTGCCAAGAACGCCAGCTCCGGCCAGCAGCGAGTGCTCCAGAAAGAGATCCGGGCACTGATGCGACGGCAACAGCTAGAACTCTCCGGTGGTGAGATTGGTAGCGTGCGAATGTGTGACCCTTTCCCTATTGCCATGCCCCCGAAAAGTGAAATGATGATTTGGTGCCGGGCAGCTATTGGTCTGAGAGGTAGAGATTACCAGGCAATGGTAGAACCAGTTTACTCAGACAGTAGGCCCACCATTTTGACAGCACGGGGGGTGGTCAATGTACGCCATGGGAGGGTGCCCGTTCGCATAATAAATATCGGGAAGAGGGAAGTGTACCTGCCCCGGTATGCCATGCTAGCCAAATTGTATACCATCAATCAAGATTCCATACAGTCCGTAGAACCCTTGCCTCCATCTTCCCCGGAGGAAGGTAACGGCTCTAAGAAAACAATGGAGGACTGGTGTCAGCAACTACATTTGGGTACTGACTCCACTCCCTCACACCAGAAACAGGGAGTCTATCGGGTGGTTCAAGAGTACGAGAGAGTGTTTAGTAAACACCCGTTAGACTTCGGGCGAGTCAAGGGGGTAGAACACCACATCCCCACGGGAGACCATCCTCCCATAAAAGAGAGGTATCGACCCGTACCCCCTGCACACTACCAACACGCCAAGGGGATGCTTAGAGACATGAAGGAGGCTGGGGTGATCAGGGATAGCTGTAGCCCCTGGGCAGCTCCACTAGTCTTAGTCAAAAAGAAAGACAACACCATGAGGATGTGTGTAGATTACCGGAAAATCAACCGTATCACACACAAGGATGCGTACCCCTTACCAAGGATAGAGGAGTCTTTGGCTGCTTTAAGATCTGCTAACTTCTTCTCTACCTTGGATCTCACTAGTGGGTACTGGCAGGTTCCTGTAGCAGAGGCGGACCGGGAGAAGACCGCATTCACCACCCCGATGGGACTTAGCGAGTTTACCTGCATGCCGTTCGGACTCTGCAGCGCACCAGGAACCTTCCAACGATTAATGGAGTGCTGTCTGGGCCACAGAAACTTCGAGACGGTCCTGTTGTACCTGGACGATGTCATCGTATATTCCAAGACGTATGAGGACCACCTGAAACACCTGGCGGAAGTGTTCGAAGCTCTGGCAAGCTACGGCCTAAAGGTGAAACCCTCCAAGTGTCACCTCCTGAAACCAAAGGTGCAGTACCTGGGACACGTGGTGAGCGCTGATGGAGTGGCTCCCGACCCTGATAAGATCACCGCAATTAAGGAATGGCCAAGTCCCTCCAGTGTAAAGGAAGTGCGGCAGTTCCTCGGGTTGGTAGGCTATTACCGCAGATTCATCCCCGGTTTCACCAAAAAGGCAGCTCCTATGCAGGACCTCCTGATAGGCCAGTCCCGGAAGGCCAAGAACCAGAAGCCACCCTTCAGATGGGAGAAGTTAGAAGAAGAGTCCTTCCGCCAGCTGAAGATGGCCCTCACGGGGGATGAAATCCTGGCGTACCCTGATTACAGCCAGCCCTTTATCCTCTACACCGACGCAAGTAACATCGGGCTAGGAGCCGTGCTGTCCCAGATCCAGCAGGGGAAAGAACGAGTAATCGCTTACGCCAGCCGAAAACTGCGACCCACCGAGAGAAACCCTGAGAATTACAGCTCATTTAAGCTAGAGTTCCTGGCAGTGGTGTGGGCAGTCACCGAACGCTTTAAGCACTACCTCGCTTCCCCCCGGTTCACCGTGTACACGGATAACAACCCGTTGACACACCTGGACACAGCAAGACTCGGTGCCCTAGAGCAGAGATGGATGGCCCGTCTGTCCAACTACGAGTTCACAATCAAATACCGGGCAGGACGCTCCAATACCAACGCGGACGCCCTGTCCAGGATGCCAAACCTACCGGACGTAGGAGAAGATCCAGAGGGACTGGAAGAAGTCGAACTCCCTGCGTTCCACCGTCATGGGACTATCCAGTATTCCCACCGGGTAAGGAGTAAGCAAGCTGCTACGTTTAATCCCTTGCCTCACTACAACTGGGCGGAAACGCAAGACAGTGACCCTGCCGTCCGACTGGTGAAGGAGATGCTGACTCGGCCAGAGGCTCGCCTTGACCCAGACGCTCCGGAGGAAGCCAAGCAACTGTGGGCTGAGAAGAGTCGACTGTTCCTTTATAAGGGGAAGTTGTGCCGCCGAATGGTTAACTCCCGGACGCATGAACTAATTTGGCAAGTAGTGGTGCCACGAAGAGACGCAGCCATGGTGATGGAGGCATACCACGACGGGGCTGGACACTTCGGATGGAAGAAGCTGGAGTTCCTGCTGCGCGGGCAGTTCCACTGGGTAGGCATGAGGGGAACCATCGAGAGGTGGTGCAGAGACTGTGGCCCGTGCAACCTAAGAAGGAAGGACCGTGCCAGCCAGAAGACTCCCCTGCAGTCCATCGTCACCCGGCAGCCGTTGGAACTGGTAGCCTTGGATCATGTAAAACTGACCCCAAGCAGAAGTGGCTACGTCTACGCACTAACCATCGTGGATCACTACTCCCGGTTCTTGGTTGTCGTCCCCGTCAAGGACTTAACAGCTCGAACAGCAGCTAGAGCCTTCCAGCAGCATTTCTGCCGTCCACACGGGTACCCGGACCAAG
This sequence comes from Phyllobates terribilis, assembly GCF_046119375.1. Taxonomy (NCBI): domain Eukaryota; kingdom Metazoa; phylum Chordata; class Amphibia; order Anura; family Dendrobatidae; genus Phyllobates; species Phyllobates terribilis. The sequence goes on along the minus strand of NW_027363384.1, from coordinate 449,703 downwards.
TTTTGACAGACCAGGGACCTGCCTTTGAAGCGGAGGTCTTCCAAGAATTCTGCACTCTGTATGGCTGCCGGAAGATAAGGACGACACCCTATCATCCGCAAACTAATGGACTTTGTGAGAAAATGAACCAGGTGGTGATAGATCTTCTGAAAACATTGCCCCTGGAAGAACGCAGTCTGTGGCTCGAGAGGCTGCCCGACCTAGTGGACCTATACAACCACATCCCGGTAGGTTCCACCAACTGTACCCCGGCTTACCTGATGAGGGCAAGACCTGGTAAGCTACCTGTTGACCTGGAGATGGGAGTCCTGACACCCGAGGACACTTCACCAGAAGCAGACTGGGACACAGAGAGGCAGCAGCAGTACCGGAAAGTACAGGAGAGCGTGGAGCGAAGTCTCTGTCAAGCTAGGGAAAGACAAGAGAAAACTTACAACCAGTATGCTCCCGCTGTTCCCCTGGTACCCGGAGAGCAGGTCTTGAAGAGGAAAAGGCGGCTCCACAAGTTGGACGACCAGTGGGAGAAGGACCCGTACATCGTACTGCCCTCAAGCCACGACAACCCAAAGGTCTGTACCATCAGTAAAGACGGAGGGGAAACCACAACCATTGTATCCCGGGATCACCTGAAGAAGTGTCCCGAACAGCTACGGAACCCTGAAGAGGAACAAGAAGACCCTCGACCCGTAGAGGAAAGGGAAGACATGGTTAGTACTGTGTTCGGAGACTTCCCTCGGTCTTGGACTCAAGTCAATGGCGCAGTTGTGGTACCTGTACTCACCTTCCTCCAACCAGCATCCCAAGCACCTACGGAGCAACAGGTAGAGCTGGAAGAACAGCCGGTCCAGGAGGCAGAAGACCCCACACAGGCAGACCAGGAGGATCAACCCTCTGCTTATAGTGAACCTGCCATACCTCTAGTGAGCCAAAGGGCCCGTGGACAGCTGCCCAGTTTACCCTTGACAGCTCCTACACCCTGTAGTTCAGGGCTAGACAGTCAGCTCCGTAGGTCCACTAGGGCCACTAGAGGCCAGTTACCTGCACGTTGGAGGATTTGAAGTGTTTAAATTGTTTTATTTGTGGTCACCTGTCTGTTACTTGTGTATAATTATGTGTTTCTAGTTATTTATAGGAGTCCTTGGTGGATTTACCGGGAATCCTTTATACATGGTTGGAGCGTAACCTAGGGATGGACTAAAGACTGTTAAGGACTCGGGGCAGGACAGACCCCTACCTGGTTACGTCTCCCTGTTTTGGTGAAATGGACACCTTGCTTTTCTTCAAAAACTGCACCCGGTTGCGGACACGCCGTGACCATTCTAATATGTTTTTTTTTATTGTACCGTTTCTGTTTGTATTGGTTATGTTTTTCTAAAATATGTTTAGTCCCGGAGTACTAAATTTCACTAGGGGGGAATGTGGCACCCCAGGGGTCTGGTTTCCACAGTAACAGCAATGTTATGTCTGAGAGCAGGTGGGAGGTCTCTTGGTCAGGAATCCTATGCATGCCGCACCTCCTGCCCAGTCCTGGGAGGGGAACAACTTCCCCTATATAAACCTGGGGCTGAGGCAGGGTTAGTGAGTAGAGAAGAAGTAGAGACAGAGAAGCAGATATAGGAAAAGAACATCAGGAGCTCTGTGGGAGCAGTGCTACAAGGAGTCAGGGGCTGGCAGCTGCAGAGCTCGCCCTGACTGAGAAGTTATCACCGGACCCGGAGTCCGAGGCTGTGGGGACTAACTCCTATCCAGCAGCAGAAACCGACCGGCAGGGGATTGCAGGTCCTCTGGCCCAGAAACCCGAAGGCACGGTCACACGTGTGGGACGAGCACCGCCGTCGTGGAGCGGAAGCTACTAGAAGGCCCCGAGTCATCGGCCATACGGGTGAGCACCACACGGTACACTCAGGGACGTGGGCTACTTATACCCGCCTCTAGCAAGGTAGCCAGAAGAGTATCGTTAGTTTGGGAGGCCTACAACTCCGCCTGGCCAGGGGAGATCCCATCTGCTCAAGGACTGACCAGGCCCCAATCGCTAGCCAGTACTCCGGGAGGGTCTATCTTTGTCACCAGTAAAGACCCTGAACTACACCGTACCGTCTCCGAGTGGTTCCTGCTACCCCCATCATCCACGTCGGCTGCCCTGAGGCCATACCCCTCCCGTTGGGGGTTATACTATCACGCTGCACAATCCTACCACCGGCCTCAGCGGTCTGCCCTGCAGCAGCAGCTCCTTAGCTGTACTCAACGGGTGGCGTAGTCGTTCAACATCTACCGCTAATACAGCGCCACTTAGTCTGACTCCCTGGGCACGGACCGGATCACCGCCACGAGACTACAACCCTCAACAGATCCGGCTCCGGGTAAGCTCCCGCGTGCGCAACGCTGCGCGACACAGGCCCAGGGGCGCGTCATTTCTACCTCAGCACCGGAATATTCTTAGCTCTTAAATCATTAAACCAAAACTAGGACCCTGGACAGGGCACCTGTATTGGCCAGCTGACGTCCGGGTCTATGCTCTACAGAAAAACTAAAATATTTTATTACGTTTCTATGATCTGGGATCTCAGAAAACATATCCCTATTGTCATGGCCAGCTCCAGGTTTTTCTGGGCCCTGGGCAAAAGAGTCTCAGTGGGCCCCCTTAACACATACCACGATTCATATATATATATATATATATATATATATATATAATACAATGCAAAGATTTCACTTCTTACAGTACATGAGATATATCTATTGTAAATTCTACAAAAGCTCAAAAAACGGCGAATTGCTCCACACAGGATACTGGCCCCCATAAAATGCTCCATACAGAATACTGGCCCCCATATAAAGCTGCATACGGAATACTGGCCCCCATATAACGCTCCATACGGAATACTGGCCCTCACATAACGATCCATACAGAATACTAGCCCCCATATAACGCTCCATACAGGATATTGGCCCCCATATAACGGTCCGTACAGGATACTGGTCCCCTTATAACGCTCTATACAGGATACTGGCCCCCTTATAACGCTCTATACAGGATACTGGCCCCCATATAATGCCCCATGCAGGATGTCCCTTTCCCACCCATATAATGCTCCATGCAGGATGTCCCTTTCCCCCCATATAATGCCCCATGCAGGATATCCCTCTTCCCCACCATATAATGCCCCATGCAGGATGTTATCCCCCCTCTTTATAATGCCCCATGCAGGATGTCTCCCCCCCCTATATAATGCCCCATGCAGGATGTCTCCCCCCCTCTTTATAATACCCCACGCAGGATGTCTCCCCCCTTATATAATGCCCCATGCAGGATGTCTCCCCCCCTCTTTATAATGCCCCATGCAGGAAGTCTCCCCCCTATATAATGCCACATGCAGGATGTCACCCCCCCCTCTTTATAATGCCCCATGCAGGATGTCACCCCCATATAATGCCCCATGCAGGATGTCACCCCCCCATATAATGCCCCATGCAGGATGTCACCCCCCCATATAATGCCCCATGCAGGATGTCACCCCCCCCCATATAATGCCCCATGCTTCTGTTATAGCAGAAGCTGGAGTCCCTCAAGTTTAAAGGCCCCATCTATGCTATATAAGTCTGACAGTTATTTTAGGTGAAAACAACAGCTATGAATGTTCCTTCTTGTATCAATAGCGTGTCCTTGGGAGAAGATAAAGTGATTCTCCCTGGCCAGATGTTTCTTCTAGTGTAGCAATAATGTGTTCTTGCAGAAAGATGAAATGACCTTGCTAACTAGATAAGTCTAATTAAATATTTTAAAGCATACAGAAACTAGCTTTTTTCGCTTGTTCAGCTAAACTGTATAATCGAACCATATGTGGCAAATCCGTTTCCTGCCTTTAGGGTGTATATTAGCCCTGTGTTTTGTAATAAAGTTTTTAGAGTATGTTTAGACACAAACATCCTGTCCTGTTTCTTCATTCTCTCCGAGCTCGTAATCCAAAGGATAGAAGACCCAAAATTCAGTGACGACAGCTGGCGCCTCGAACAGGGACCTTGAGTTAATCTACCCAAGGGTGCTCGACCGGTCCGAGACGTGGGACGAGTGAAGCTCTCTGTTGGTGATATATACAGTGCTGAGGTAAGAATAACTGTTATATTCTACCTAATTATATCACTGCATAGAAGAGACTCCCTCACCCCCGAGCGGTCGGCTCCCCAGGTAATTCAACAGATTGTTGTCTGGCTCAGGTCCCTTTGAACCAGTAGAATCCCTCAGATAAATTGACAGTCCTGCCTTCTATCCTTTGGAGAATTTAAGAATGAAAGTATGGATCCGATGATTGTGTTGTGGATGTGTCCCGGGATTGATGTTTTTGGTCTGTTTTTCTGGTTGGCGTATAAGTCCTAGAGAGGCTAGTAGTGGAATGGTTCAGAAACCTTTGTGGCCCATTGTCTAAGTGACCATTGTCTAAGTGACTGAGGAGTCTCTTCTAGGTGAGGAGAACCGAAAAAATGGGGAACCAAAATGCCAAGGAAGGCATTATAGCCAAAGACTTAGTGGTACGCAGAGAAGGGAAACAGGCACTGATTGGAATTGACAAAATATTGTGTAAAGCGGGAATGAATGAGAATGGAGAGATGAATGGAGAGAAATGGAAATCCTTCTTTAACTCCTATCATGGATGGCTGAAAGATAAGGGTCTGTTAGGGACAGTAGATGTATGGATGAATGCATGCGCTTATTTTGAAGGAGAGATTGAAGAATTAGGAGACGGACGTTACAGACTGACAAAAACTGGAATGACAGATTTTCCTCCCTGTCCGCTCCCGACGTCACCCCCACCCCAGTACCAGAATTCCCAGGAACCTAAATGTTGGGTTTGCCCCAGATGTGGACAGCAGAATCCCTTGACAGTAGACATCTGTGTGGCATGTGGAGGACCGAGACCCCACCCAGCTAGTCTATTCCCAATGAGGACGGTAGTTGTGCCAGGAGCACCAGCAGCAGCAGCAGCAGCAGGGGGGGATGCAGTGGTTCCAGGTCAGGAAGCTCGTACAATGTTAATGTATAGACCATGGAGCCCTTCAGAGCAGTTGGCACTGATCTCCCAGCTGCCAGATCCGTCCCAGTCCCCTATGGGTTTTGCTAGAATGATCACCACCATACAGGATACGTATCATGCCACTAGAATAGATCTGCAGGGGGTAATTAAGGGAAAATTGGCAGATGAAGCCCGCTATGATAGGTTGATAGATGAGACAAAAAAAACAGTATGCCAATAGGACCGGACCCGTAGATGCAGAATCTAATGATGCAGCAGCTGGAGTCCTATTCGCAGCAGCGTTGGTAAAAGCATGTCAAGACAGGCAAGCAGAAAAGCAAGTTACACTAGAAGATAGAGTGCAGGGAAAGGAGGAAGATCCTAAGGATTATTTCTATGCACTAAAGAAAACCTGGTCAGAAATGGGGTTCAACCCCGGGAATAAGACTAGTGAGAGGGTATTAGCAAGTGCTTTCATGAATGGACTAAAGAAAGAGATTGCAGAGAAGGTAAAAGCAAGTAGACCGGACTGGAGATCAGTGAAGGCAGAAGATTTAGCTAGAATAGCTCAGGGGGCACAGCATGACATAGCGCAGGCAAAAAGAGCTGCCAGAATACATATAGTAGAGACGACCCCCAGAAACAACAGAGGCAGAGGACGGACTGAAGGAGGAGGACAGAAACTGTGTTACGGATGTAAAAAGCCAGGACATTTTAGAAAGAGCTGTAGGACCAACCCGTATCCAAATGCTCAGAGTACGGGTCCTCCAGCCGACCAAACAACGCCCCCATAGGATGAGGGTAGCTTGCACATGAACCCCCTCATCTCCTTACCCCCAACTCCCAGTTGTATAGTGCAGGTGAACCTACCAGGGGGACATGAAATCGATTTCCAAATAGATACGGGGCCGACAATTCAGTAATTACGCAAGGTGATTGGCCATATGTAGCGCCCCATGGACTTGGTCACTACAGAGGTATTGCACCTCATCCAGAGGTGTGATATCCCACTCCCGGGTAAGGATGGAGTATGGATCAAGGCTCAGTAGGCTGCATACAGCACACACACCCCATTTCCGAGGGACAGCTCAACGGTGCTCCCACTAGACAGAAGTGCAGGCACGACAGCATCTGTCCCTGGCTGGAGTGGGGAGGGGGGTGGAATACCCAGTGCTATAGGGGCAGATAGGGGTTGGGTCCGGAGCATAGGAAGGAGCCCATTGGTTGCTAGTCACCTGGGCTCATGGTCAGAGGGAGGTATATAAGGTGGGCACTATCTTAGAACAGTGTTCAGTCTGAGAGAGGAAGTGACAGAGCAGGGCCTCTGTGGAGCTCTGCTCCGGAGGCGGGCCTAGCCTGTGAGGCCCAGCCAGCACTGAAAGAGAAAGAAGAAGAAGTTCAGTCTGTGAGGAGAAGTGGAGAAGGCAGGGAGCAGGGCTGCTGCATGGGCTCTGCTCCCTGGGCAAGCCTAGCACAGAGGCCGGGGCCAGAGAGAGAGAGAGGAGAAGGAACAGTGGAAAGGAAAAGGAAACAAGACCAGAACAGAAGTAACAAGTGAAACAGAAAGGCTCAGGAACGAGAAGGAAGAGAGAACCCTAAGGACCCAGGATATTGCGGGTGACGGGTTGGCAGAACAGGGTACCGGATCCCAAATTGGTGGAAGCGAATCATCTTCAGCCAAGAACCGGAGGTCGTGACCAGCCCTTGGTGCGACCCCTCGTTACACCTTCCTAGGAAGGCATACCATATAGGGTCAGGGACATGGGCACGTAGCCCTCCCAAGAGAAGGCCCGCGGGAGCTGGACATAAGCTTGGTCACTGGTGGGGCACGAGCCAGAGAAAGGACGGAAGGGAGCTTTGAGACATACTCCAGAAAGACCTGGGAGTTGACCGAGTCCCTTGCCTGGTGGACGCAGCACGGCTTGGGTGGTCACTGCTTCGCGAGAGTGACCTGGAGAATACAAACTGTGAGTAAAGGACATTGGATTGCAACACGTTGTCTGTGACTTCTTGCTCCTCCGGCACTATTGGTACTGGTACTATCTCCACCATCACTCCCATCATCCACGCTAACTGCCCTGAGGCTGTACTCCTCCTGTGGGGAGTCATCCCATTCTTAGCTGCACATATAACACGGGCCTCAGCGGTCTGCCTTGCAGCGGCGATCTCCATTGACCGCAATCCACGGGTGGCGTAGTCGGACACTTGTTATTACACTAAGACTGCCACTGAATTGACCACCCTGGGCACGGACCGGGTCACCGCCACGGAGACTACAACCCCCAGCGATCCGGCTCCGGGTATTCCCTGCACAACACAGGCCCAGGGGGCGCGTCAACTTTGGCGTAGTCGGCAGGATTCAAACCAACCCGCCACCAACGGGTATTGCGTGCCTGAAAAAGACTTTTGCACTTACCTGAGAGAAGTTTCCCGCCATCAGACGCCATTTTCGGGACGCCGCTCGGGAAGAAGAGGGGCGTGGACGCCGAAAGCGCGTGAGATCCGAAGCTCCGCCCCACGCACTGACACTGCGTAAGGTCCTGGAAGGGAGAGGGAGTGACGCTGACGTCACAGGAGCGCGACGCAAGGTCCTCAACCCCGACGATCGACTGCGGAGCCGCGGCCTACGGAGGAAGATCATCGCAAGGTAGGCCACGGTCCGCCGGGGGGGGGGGGGGGGAGACATCGGGAACGGAGAGCAAAATGGCGGACCGGCAGCAGACTAAGCTGCCCAGCATCGGCAGTGCCCCAGTCGTCACAGGCCCCGACCAGCACCAGGAGAAGACGGGTGACGCAGGAGCGGTCGCGGGAGCAGGTAAGAGGAGTCTCCCTGTCCCGGACGCTGCCAGCGTCAGCCTGCTCCCGGGCCCCCTGGTGGAGCCGCCGATCCCGGGCGCTGCAGACACCGACCTGCTCCAGACCCCGCAACAAGCCCTGCAGCCGAGCCCTCCAGCCCTGGGCACCGCCACCACCAGCCCGCGCCCAGGCCCAAAGTCGCACCCTCTGACCCCGGGCGTCATCAACAGCGGCCTTCTCCAGACCCCGCCACAAGGCCTACTGCACAAGGGTGCCAAGGGACAGTACGCCCTCCACGTTCACCGGCTCACGGAGGAGAAGCTGCAGTACCACCAGTACGAGGAAAGCCAAGAGGACCCGGACGGGTCTGAAGACTGCCCTCAGGAGGGAGCTCAAGGAGGACATAACTATTAAAAGAAAGTAGCGTGAGTAAGGAACTGTACAAAGTTACCCGTCAGGGTACAAGGACTGTTTTTCTTTTGAACTGTTAATAAGTGTGGTCCCCGTTGGGACAGCTAAAAGACTGTTACCCGTTTCCAAGATACCCCCTTTCTTACCTGGCTGAGGACTGAGAGCAGCCATCCCCTTTCCAACCGGCCGAGGACTGGGAACGGCCAACCCCTGGTAAAAACCATGACATCTGCTGGTGTAGGTCCACTCTGTTTTATCAAGACCAAAGTCAGCGCAGCCGTCTACCAGGACATTTTACAGCACTTCATGCTTCCCTCTGCCGACAAGCTTTTTGGAGATGGAAATGTCATTCTCAAGCAGGACTTGGCCCCTGTCCACACGGCCAAAAGTACCAGTACCTGGTTTACACACAACAGTATCACTGTGCTTGATTGGCAGAAAACTCACCTGACCATAACCCCATAGAGAATCTATTATAGAGAATCTATGGGGTATTGTCGAGAGGAAGACTAGAGACACCAGACCCAACAATGCAGACGAGCTGAAGGCTGCTATCAAAGCCATCTGGGCTTCCATAACACCTCAGCAGTGCCACAGGCTGATCGCCTCCATGCCACATTGCCGCATTGATGCAGTAATTGATGCAAAAGGATCCCAGACCAAGTATTGAGGGCATTTACTGACCATACATTTCAGTAGGATAACATTTCAGATTTTAAAATAATTTTTCAAGCTGTTATAAAGTATTCTAATTTACTGAGATAATGACTTTTGTGTTTTCATTGGCTGTAAGCCATAATCATCAACATTAACAGAAATAAACACTTGAAATAGATCACTCTGTGTGTAATGACTCTATTAGACAACCAACAGAAGATTAGACCCCTAAAATATAACTTTTATTCGAATATGCTAAAAAGGACTCAGTAGTCACCATAACAACAAACACAAAAACAAGACAAAATGCCAGGGAACAGGGATAAGTCACACATCAGTCAGGAAGGATTACGGGCTCTATCTGTCCCTATTTTGTCCCTAAATTCTCTCTCTTCCTGACAGCGGAGGTTGGCACCCTAATTTTTGCTCCGTGGCGCCCCCGCTCAACGTTGGTGTCCCTAATATCCCTGGTAAATATCTATCTTTATATTTAAAAAACCACAATCGTGATTAAAAGATAGAGAAAAGTGAACGTACAGATTAAGAAGCCGACAATTCATCATAGATATGCATTTAAGGAGACCCAAGGGAGAGAATTTAGGGACAAAATAGGGACAGATAGAGCCCGTAATCCTTCCTGACTGATGTGTGACTTATCCCTGTTCCCTGGCATTTTGTCTTGTTTTTGTGTTTGTTGTTATGGTGACTACTGAGTCCTTTTTAGCATATTCGAATAAAAGTTATATTTTAGGGGTCTAATCGTCTGTTGGTTGTCTAGTCTTGCAATTGGGCCCCGCTTATACATCCCTTGTTCAGGTGTGTAATGACTCTATATAATATGACTTTCACTTTTTGTATTGAAGAACTGAAATAAATTAACTTTTTGATGATATTCTAATTTAGTGAGATGCACCTGTAGATAAAAGGGTTTAACTTGAATTGACGTCATAGCACAGACCTGCATCAACTCAGCTTAAACAGAACAAAACCCATAGGACCCTATTCAACATAGTTTTTACTCCAGAATTCTGTTATAAAATGCTCAATCGTATAATTTGGATGCAACTGAAGACTATGTAAAAATGTTGCAACTTTTTCCTTTCTAATGGCATTTTTATCGGTAAGTAGGCAGGGTTGTGATGACTGCTGTTTGGCAACTTCATCATGAGCAGCGGTGGTCGCTACAAATCCTCCTCCAGTAAGTGGCATAGCGCATGGAGGCGCTGTCCAGCCATCAGACGCTTCTGATGAATATGTCTCTTAATGAATCAGGAGCTGCGTCCTTCACCTCCGCCCTCTCATCAAGACATTAATCAGGTGCATAGTTCTTTAAGGTGACAATGCAGCAATTTAGCTCGAGTAGTTAATATTTTGTATGCATTTATGTACATAAATGACATAGCCGAGTGCTGGGATGGCCTATTTTTATTAGTCCTATACAGAATCCATAAATGGACGGACCGACCTGTGCTAAGCATACGTGAAAATTATTTTATCAAACATGGACATAGTCTTTCCTAAGTAACATTGGGGTCCCTGGTGGTCCTAACCTCAGCAACTTATATTTTATCCAATATGACAGTAACAGTGTGTCCCTCCCCAGCCTGTGTTTATGTACTCTATGTAATGTAACCTGCTTTAGTGTAAGGGGTGTAAGGCTATGTGCCCACGATGCAGAAATGCTCAGTTTCCGCATCTCCCTGGCAGAAAAAACACATGCGGATTGCACATGCGGATTGCACATGCGGATGTGAAGCGTTCTTCACTTGCATTTCCGCATGCGGGTTGACAAGCGCTTTCCAAGCGATTTTAACATCACTTGGAAAGTGCTTGACAACTTGGTCACACTATATAAATCCATGCAACCGGCATGGATTTTTATAGTGTGACCGAAAGAATGGTAAAAAATAAATCTATACTTACCTTCTGATGGCCCCCGCTGTCTTGCTTCGCTCCGTCCTGGCTGCCGGCAGCGCGCGGTACACTGAAGGACCTGCCGTCATATGACTGACGTCAGCGCAGGTCCTTCAGTCCACAGCACGCTGCCGGCAAGTGAAGAAAGGGGCACCGCGAGCCATCAGAAGGCAAGAATAATATTTATTTTTTATTTTATTCTTTTTTTCACAGGTTCTATGGTACCCAGGTCCGGAAGAGAGTCTCCTGTCCTCCACACCCGGGTGCCATCCGCACATAGAAACGCATATTATCCATGTGTGCAAATGTGCGGACACAGATGATATGCGTTTCAATGCAAGTCAATGGCGGCAATTATGCTGCGTGTCCGCAAAATTAATGGACATGCTGCGGATTATCATTCCGGAAAAACACGCAGCATGTGCACAGCACGGATTATCATTGGGGAACATGGCAGGCCTTCTACCATGCATTTAAGCGTTTCTGCAGCGTTTTTGCCGGTGCTTAAATGCATCGTGGGCACACAGCCTAACAGCGTGTCCCTCCCCTGTGTTCATGGACTGTAATGTTATCAGGCCTAGGTCAACATCTCTTGTTGCATCTAGAGGGTGTGAACCCTTCCCCCATCCAGGGGCTGATCCCAGTAGACAGAACAATAGACTCATGTTTGGCCCAGTCAGTTGCGTGGGGCCTCCCGATGCTGGAGGGTCTCAGGCTGCGGCCAGATCCTCCTGGCGTGTGTGGATTGATAGAAGCCGCCACGTGGGACTGTGTTGTGTCCCTCATCTGCTGGATCCATTGAACTTATCCAAGGACTATTTCTATATTTTCCCTGGCCGGAGGCGCCCCTGGACTTGTTTCTGCTGTTATATAGCAAAAAGGAACCAAATACAGAGTATATGGCAAAGAATCAAAAAACTTTATTGTAAACAATATACAGAAAAGACATACATGATTAAAAAGGACGACACACAGACAACCAAACTGGGTGACACATATACAACATAATAATAGATGTTAAATATCTATTGGGATAAAGTACAAGAAGTGCTAGTATTCAAGTCATTTATGCACTGGTACAAAATTATGGCACATTTCATCACTATGGATATGTACCACGTGCCATATGGCCTATAGTGCCCTATGAAAGAAAGCTAAAGAAATATATTGCACTCTTACCCACATTAGATCAGCACCCAGAATAAACAAGGACCTCAATGCGTGTTTCGCGTGGTATATCCTATGGATTCCTCGGGGGGGATTGTTTAATAGGACATTCCATGTCTTTTTAAATATACTTTTGGTCCGTTCCAGTCACGTGACCGCAGGCCCTAATCATCTCCTGGACCATCAGCGCATGCACGCTGAACCGCCCGAGCCAGATACGTCACGCACGGCCATCAAGGTGAACCACGCATGACAGGGAACCAGGACTCGTTGCCATGGCCACCCTCACACCGGCCACGCAGCCCCCCTGGATGCCCCTCTACTCAGCCCATGCCCCCCTCACACCAGCCACGCAGCACCCCTGGATGCCCCTCTACCTAGCCCATGCCCCCCTCACACCAGCCACGCTGCCCCCTGGAGGCCTCTACAACATTTATTCACATGGTCAGCTCTCCCCACCTCAGTCCACTCCAGATCAGCATCAGTCCTCACAGCAGAACGCTGAACACGAGCTCCTCAGCAGAGCCATAGCCAGGGCACAGGTTGTTACACAGCTCAGTACAGGAACCTCAGCCGAGTCCTGGAACTCTTTTTATTAGAAAAGTATAAAACAAACCATAAAACACACTGCACAAAGAACAAATTGCAAAACACAAACAAGTCCAAATTATAATGTCCAGTATGAATTAAAAGGCAAAAATGTCCTGCAATGTTCATGGAACATAAAACGTCATTTCCAAAAGTCCCCCCCAGCAAGGGAAGACCTTAACCCTTTTTTTCCAAAAATATCCCCTTCCAACATTCACTCCACATTCATACCTAAACCTCCAAAACAAAACAACAAACTGGCCCAGTTTTTTTTTTTTGTTCCCACTCCCAACACCCAAGGTCCCACGATAGTCTGTGGCCTCATCACACCAGGGTCCCACTAAAGTTTGTGGCCCACAAAGATACCAGGTCCTTTTGCCTTTTTTCCCATCCATTTTAGGATGTCCAAACCACCAACCCATCCACCAAAACCCCTCCCCCCCTCCCCCCTGAAACCCCCCACCCAACCTACACTAAACCCCCCCCAAACACACATCATAATACACAGACATATAAAAAATAATATACGCAACTTTATAACACTACAATAAACCCAAAAAACTTAATCACATTACCATATACAACAACCATGAACCAAAATCAGACCCAAGTTCGGTGCTTGCAAGCCCTATATACGGGTTCCAATACCATAAAACAAAAAACTACACGTGAGGGTAACAGCCCACCACCGGGAACTGGAGACTACAGAGGCTCTCACCCTAATCTATCACACAGAATCCTATCCCTCTCTAATAAAGAAAAAGAAAAATCTGTCCCTACCACCCTACCAATCTTTCCCTACCTGTCCCTACCTGTCCCTCACTACCAACCTAATACTAACTACCTGTCCCTAAAGACTGTCCCTACGTGTCCCTCCCTACACATCTATCTGACCCTACAAATAAATATAAAATATAGAAAGGGACTAAACTAACCCTATCACAGACACACATTCCCTAACTCTCCCTAGGGCACATTAAATGAGAACCCCCTCCATAGAAGGGAAGCCCTCCCTGCACCCAGCCTCTCATACTCCAGCGAGCGCACTTTTGCCAGGTCACCCAGGATGTTCCTAATCACCTCTTCCCATGGGAGGACTTTCTGCTGGGTGGACACTAAACACCGTGCGTTCCACGTGTAAAACCTAGTCACTAAGCTAACTAAGAAAACAGTGCCCCGATCTCGGCCACCAAGGGATCTGAATGCCCCATAGGCCCACTCCGCATAGGAAAGGCCTGCCAGCCTGGGCCAGCCAATGGAAGCACCCACCCTCTTGTAGACCTCTGTATTAAAAGGACACAGAAGCAGGAAGTGCTCCATGCTTTCAAGCATGCCGCCACACTCCTCGCGGGGACAATCCCGGTCATCAGAGTTCCTGTACTTCAGGTTGTCCCTCACATACAGTCTCCCATGGAAGCAGCGCCAAGCCAAGTCCCAAAACTTCAAGGGGATCCGCTTAGAGTTTAATAACCCGAGCCCCACCTCCAGATCCCGGCTTGGGCAATCCTTGAGGGCCAGGGGCTTCTGGAAGTGGGTCAACAGAACCCTATTGTCAAGTAACCTCTTTGACAAGGTCCTGATCTCCCACACTCCCAGACCCCACCGGCGGATCACCTTCACAACCAGGGTAGCATAAGCCGGAAGATGCCCATGAGGCGTGAGAAGGTCCTTCACCCGCCCTCCTGTCTCCCATTGCTGGAAGAAAGGCCGAAACCACCCCCTACAGGAGAATACCCACGGAGGAGCCCTCTCTAACCAGAGGTTGGCGATGTTTGCCTTAAGAAAGGTGTTTACTAGAAACACCACTGGGTTGACCATACCCAACCCTCCTAGTCTCCTCGTGCGGTACGTGACCTCCCTCTTTATTAGGTTCAGCCTATTCCCCCATAATAGTTGGAAGAACAGGCTGTAGACCCGTGTCCAAAGAGGTTCTGGCAAGATGCAGACGCTGCCCAGGTATATTAATAAAGGGAGCAAATACCCCTTGGCCAGGTTAACCCTTTCCCTCAGGGTCAAAGACCAACCCTTCCACTGATCCACCTTCTGGGCGGCAATCTTAAGTCTGCCCTCCCAGTTTTGCTGGGGATAGTCCCCCGGGCCGAAACTGATGCCTAAAATTTTTGCTGTGGCCTGAGGCCCTGGAAGGGTGTCCGGGAGATCAAAACTAGGATCTCCCCCTCCCAGCCAGAGACTCTCACACTTATCCCGGTTGATCATGGACCCAGATGCCACAGAGTAGCGCTCAACCTCAGACATGACCCAGTCTGCCTCCTCTCTCGAGGATACAAAAAGGGAAACGTCGTCGGCGTACGCCACTACCCTCAAGGTGGTCTCTGGCTCCGCCCGGTCCATCCCGACTCCCACCAACGGTCCGCGTTCCACTCTCCTTAAAAAGGGGTCGATCGCGAACACGTATAACAGTGGGCTCAGAGGACAGCCCTGGAGGACACCAGACTTCACCTCAAAAGGGGGTCCGAACGAACCGTTCACAAGCGGAAAAGTCTCTGCCCCATTGTATAATACTCTCAACCAATCAACAAACCTCCCAGGCAGACCGTACCTCAAAAGGACGGACCAGAGGTACTCATGGTTAACCCGGTCAAAGGCCTTCGCCTGGTCTAAGGACAGCAAGTACCCCTTCCAGTGACCTGCCCTGCTCTGCTCCACTGCCTCCCGGACACCGAGCACAGCACTAAAAGTACTGCGGCCTCGAACAGAGCAGTGCTGGGCCCCTGAAAGGAGCCGGGGTGCAAACTTCACCAACCGATTGAAAAGCACCTTTGCCAGAACCTTTCGGTCCGTATTGAGAAGTGCTATGGGACGCCAATTCTCAATACGGGACGAGTCTTTACCCTTTGACAGAATAATCAGGGCAGACTTCCTCATTGAACCGGGCAGAAAGTCCGAGGAGAGACATTCATTAAAAACCTCAGTCATGAGGGGGACCAAAGAGTCCCTAAAAGTCCTGTAAAACTCGGATGTTAAGCCATCCGGACCGGGCGATTTTTTGGGCCGGAGCCCATCAATGGCCCGTCTCACTTCCTCTTCCCTGATTGCTTCTGCCAAAACATGAAGAGAGGGGTCATCCCCTGGCTCAGGGATGGTTTCAGCCAGGAAAGCCGACATCTCATCCCGATCTGGATTCCTCCTTCCCAAGAGGTGCGAGTAGAAGGATCTGACCACCTCCAGGATCCCTGATTTGGATCTGTTCAGGGAACCCGTACTGTCAATCAGTCCTGTTACCATCTTGCAACTCACTGACATCCTGCAGTTCCTGTAGGGGTCGGGCGAGCGGTACCTCCCGAAATCCCTCTCAAAAACTAAGGATGTGTGCCTATCATACTGGCACCCCTTCAGCAAGGCCTTCACCCTGGAGATTTCCTCACGGTCCCCTCTAGTTGAGACGAGCTGCTCGAGTTTCCTCCCCAGCTCCCGATACAGGCGGTACCTGTTCAGGCCTCTGAGGCTCGAGAGCTGACGGAAGAACCCCGCAACCCTTCTTTTGAAGATCTCCCACCACTCAGACTTACTGCTACAGAGACCCAAGAGAGGTAACTGGCTCTGAAGAAATTCCTCAAAGGATTGTCTTACATCCGCTTCTTCCAACAGGGACGAATTCAGCTTCCATAGGCCTCTCCCTATCCGGGGAGTCTCTGTAACATTCAAGGAAAATAAAATAAAACAGTGATCGGAGAATTCCACCTCAACAGCGGACACTGCAGAAGAGACGGCTTCCTCCTTTAAAAGAAACCTATCTATCCTAGACCTACAACTACCCCTATGAAAGGTGAAACCTCCGTGACCTGGGGTGTGCCGGATGTGGACATCCAGCAGGCGAGCTTCGCTTGCTATACTATTAAGAGTATTACTATCAAAATCCAGCCTTCGGTCTCCGGGGCCTCCCCTATCACGGGATCTAGTTATAGTATTAAAGTCCCCACCGAAGACCACCTGCCGGCTGGTAAAAAGATAGGGCTTGATCTTCAGGAAGAGACATTTACGGTCCCACCTTGACTGTGGACCATAGATGTTAATGAGCCGGAGCTCCTGTCCCCCCATGAAGACGTCAAGGACCAAGCACCTCCCCATTTCTACCTCGATCACCCGTCTGCATTCCACCGAAGCGGCCTTAAAAAGGACCGCTACCCCGCTATACGGCTCGGCCGCAAGAGATCAGTATGAGGGCCCGCATCTCCACTCCCTCCTTGCTTTGTAAATGGCCCCCATGTCCGTTAGTCTGGTCTCCTGCAAAAATAAAATGTCAGCCTCAACTCGGTTGAAAAAATCAAAGGCCATAAATCTGGCCGTATCTGACTTTATACTGGCGACATTAATCGACGCCAGAGTCAACGGGGTAGGTTCCGCCATCATGGGTGATTGAGTTAGACGGCCTTCTTTTTGACCGTACCCCCCGATTTTTTCCGCTCACCTTCAGAGGAGGAGCCAGACTCTCCCCTCCTCTTCAGTGACACCGAGGTGTCCATGGTACCCGCCACCTCCTTCCCAGTACTGGGTTCCTCACCCCTGGACCCCAGGGCAGTACCCCCCCCAGAGGAAAGTGAGCCCCCGGAGGATGGACCCCGCCGCTCCCTGAAGGCACCTCAGATGTTACCGCCGGTCCCCCGCCCCCGACCTCCGACACAGCAGAGTCATTGAGGGCATGGAACCGGTTGGAGAGGGGGATCAGAGGGGAGCCGGTGAGCCCTTCCGTAGGCACCTTAGCGGCCAGGGGGGGGGCTTTAGATGTTTTTGCCCCTTTTTTGTTCCTCCTCCTCCGACTCTTAATGGTCTTACCGTCACCTGATTTTTTAGGCTGCTCCACCACCTCCTCGTCCAGACTTTCATACTGGGAGGAATCTTCAGAAGCAGCCACCTCCTCCCTCTCCATCCTCCTGATCTCCTCGTTCACCGCCTCCTCCCCCAGGGCCTCACGGGCTCCGGCTGCCGCTTCTGGGGTGGGGACAGACATCACCCCAGTCGCCTGAGGCTTATCCTGCCCCCTACCCCCACGGCGCCTCACCTGTTGCCACTGGTGGGCAGATGAACTGGCCTCGCCTTCCCTCACTGGCCCCTCAGCTCCTCTCCCGCCCCCACCTCCAGCTCCAGCAGAGGATGCACCGCTGGGGACCCCCCCACGGCTCTCCCCCGCCTGACCAGAGATGGTGTTAGAAACGGAGCGGGGGCAGCGGCTATACGGGTGACCTAGGTCACCACACAGATGACACCTAATGTCACCACAGGCCGCGGCAAGATGACCTACCCCACCACACAAGGCACATTTCTGCACCTTGCAGCCCACGCTGAAGTGACGGGGATCACCGCACCTGTGGCAGGCCTTCGGTTGCCCCTGGTAGAAGATCAGGATCCTGTCTCTCCCCAGAAATGCTGAGGAAGGGATGTGGGTGACAGTACCGCCTGAGACCTTCAACCTCATCATGAAGGTCCAGCCCCCTGACCAAATGCCAAACTCGTCCCTGTTCTTTTTTGGGACGTCCGTGACCTCCCCATAGCGAGAAAGCTACGTCAAGATATCGACCCCAGAGAGTGACTCGTTATTGGTTAGAACGGTCACCCTCTTTACGCCATTTTGGCGGGACACCGCCTGCACGGCAAAGTCTCGCCAGCCGGGCTCCCCCTTCACCAGTTCAAAATTCGACCAGAAAAGCTCTAGGCCCTCCGGTCGAACAAAACTGATGTCGAAGACGGGGGTACCAAAAGGATGGATCAGGGCAAAGATGTCAGTCGCCCTGAAGTCCATCTTCAGGAGGAGCTCCACGACCCTCGCTCTTGGCGGGCACGCTTCACTGCCCCTCCACCGAAGACGGACTACATTCCTCCTGGCCACCCCCTGCCCGGCTGTCGGGAGGGACCACACTGTCTCCCCCTCCCTTTTATCTTGGAAGGCGGCCAGGCCGTGTCTATCCAGCGAAAAGGCCAGGTCCACCTCTCTTCCCTCTACCTGGATCGTCCGTTCTCCCTTCTTGAGGGCCTCCAGGAAACGGCATCACAAGTCACCATCCCTGAGGTCCAGAGGTGAGGAAGCCCCCCGAGAAGACCCCGAGGCCCCGGCCACAGACACGCCAACATTCGTATCCTCAACCACAGCCACATTCATACCCACGCCATCCCCATCCATGTCAACAGTCACCCCACTTGGGCCACTCTCACTCACATGCACACTGGGGTCACAGTTTTTCATTTTTTGCAAGCATTTTTTGCCAGCAGTTTTTCCACTGCTGCCACCTGCTGGCAGCACCTTCCCTGCCGGGGGGATTTGGGAGCCAGGTGCTGAGACTTTTGCCGGTGCCCCTGCCCCAGATAAGCCCACGAGCACAGGGGACACCGACAGGCAGGCACCACCTCTGCTGTCTGTTACAGCTGTGGCACCACTGCTCCCATCAGCTGCCAACGCTAAGCCCCGCCCCTTTCCGGGCGGAGCCACGCCCACTTGGGCGGGTTTTGTCTGCGAGGCCACGCCCCCCGCACCAGGCAGCACGGTGGGGGCCCCGGAGGCCACTCCCACCGGTGCCGTGGGTGACAGGGAGGCCACGCCCCCCGCACCAGGCAGCACAGTGGGGGCCCCAGAGGCCACTCCCACCGGTGCCGTGGATGACAGGGAGGCCACGCGCCCCAAAGCCGGCCGCGCCGGGACCCCCGAAGCCGACCGAGAACCGGGTCTACTCACAGGGGCCCCTGGACCAGCGGCACCAGCTCTCAGGGGCATAGCACCCCCTACCGTCACACCCTTTGCCACAAAAAGCCTGGCCACCCCAGCTCCGGCGGCCGGCACCAGGCTAGGCCACTCCCCCTCGGCACCCAGCGGCGGTGGAGCCCCCCGCGCTGACCCATTACCGGGCCCCTGCGCAGGGGGCCCTGACCTCACCACGGATTTTGCCAGAGGAGCAAGCCCCACCTTACTCTTATGAGCCGGCTCTGCCGGAGCCGCAGGCCCCGCGCCCTTTACCTTACCAGGTTTCTGGGTCCCTAAAAGTGATCCAGATTTTTTAGTGGATCCGTGTGTGAGGGACCCAGACACCCCAGCACACGCCGCCGGAGACGCGGCCCCGGCTGTCGGTGCGCCGCCGACAGCGCAGGAGGCAGCGGCAGATGTACACGCCGCCTCCTGCACGCCAGCAGGAGCACCAGGTGCCAGGCCAGACCCCCTTTTTACAGGGGCTCCAGCACGAGCACCACCACCAATGACACCCACCGTCGGGCCGCCCTCCGCGCCATGCTCCATATCAAACACCTCGGACCCACTGCCTCCATTACCACAAACAGAGGCAGCGCTCTGCGTGCCATGGCCTATGTTCTCCCCGCTCCCTCGCTGTGGACCCACAACAGAGTCCAAGCCGGGGTGGGTGCCGGGTGCCGCACAACGGGACAGGGGGGCCCCAGAGAGGGGGACATACACAAATTTATGTGCAATAGATGTTTTCTTTTTTTTTTTTGCATTTCTCTTCGTCCCCCTCCCGGGTGCCTCATCCTCGCAGATCTCATCCCCGAACGTAAGCTGACCAAAACGTACCGGGGACTCGATCTGCTGGATCTGCTGCATGATAAGGCAGCCCCCCTCACTGCTGCTACTCCCATCCTCCTCATCCTCCCCCTCGCTCCCGCTGCCCTCTGAAGGGCTAGAATCAGACGGGAGAGCCATCTGCTCCGGGGCTATCCCGCTATGCGATGCCTGGAGATCCCTTACCAGGCCACCAGGCGGTGGGTAGGGTGCGACCTCCTCCACGCATACCTCTTCCTCCTCCTCCACTGCCTGGCCGGGGCCCTGCGACCCCTCCAGAGCCACACCGGTCACGGCTCTGAACTGGTCATCATTCCGCAGCTTCTCCATGAAGGGTCCACTGCCTGCCAATATGGTGCTCCTGCGGTCCTGCAGCTCTTGGATGGCTTGCTTGATTTTCCGGACCGCGGCGAATAGCTCAGGCTTCTTGGTGCCAGAGGCCCTCTCGGACCTCTCCTGAGCTACCCTCAACTCCCCCCAGAGGGAACTTAGCTTTTTTGCGGTGTCCTCATACTCACAGAGGTGCGCATGGACATGGGAGGCATAGGTGACGGTTGCCTCCCTCGCCACCTTGGTACCCCAATCAGGGGGCACCGCTGCAGCACCTCTGCTGGCACTCAACCTACCTCCAGAGGGAGGAGCTGCCGCGGTCGTAGCCTCGGGGGTCCTCCGGGTCTTCATGCTGGAACCCCTGCTGCCTCGGCCTGATGTTGCAGCCATAGCCTGATTGGTGTTGCTCCCACCCCCCGCCGGCTTAGACCGGGAGGTGGGAGCCGGGGGCCCAGCCCCGGAGGCCAGTCCCACTCTGAGCCTTCTTTCCTGGGAAGGGGGCAGACAAAAAGTCCCAGATGGAAAAACAAACCTCCCTTCCCAGGAGCTCTCTCCGCACATAGCTCAGTACAGGAACCTCAGCCGAGTCCTGGAGTCCTCTCCACAGTACAACTCAGGAGTAACTACAGGAGCAACTACAGGAGCTCCTCATCATCAGTCCTCCCGTCCAGCACAACGTACACACTGCTGCGGCTGCATGGCTAATATCCACTGGACTGAGAAGGCCCCGCCCCCTCCGGTGACATCATGATTCCATGAAATCACTCCTCCCCCCTCAAGAAATCTACTCCAATCTAGACGCTCCCCTGTTGCTGAGGCGTGGTGACGCTGTAGCTGGGTGATTGCAGTCAGAGTAGTGGTGTTTGGCGTCTGTACTACAGGTAAGAAGATGGGACTGTACCAAGGTGATTACTACATTCAGGACAATAAGTAGCTAGATGTAGGTGTGCAGAATCCCACTCCCAATATTGTCAGGGTCTCTCACCCCCTCGTGTTGCCGGCTGTCAGGCTCCCGCACCCCCTCGTGTCATCGGCTGTCAGGCTCCCGCACCCCCTCGTGTCGTCGGCTGTCAGGCTCCCGCACCCCCTCATGTCGTCGGCTGTCAGGCTCCCGCACCCCCTCGTGTCGTCGGCTGTCAGGGTCCCGCACCCCCTCGTGTCGTGGGCTGTCAGGCTCCCGCACCCCCTCGTGTCATGGGCTGTCAGGCTCCCGCACCCCCTCGTGTCATGGGCTGTCGGGCTCCCGCACCCCCTCGTGTCGTCGGCTGTTAGGGTCCCACACCCCCTCGTGTCGTGGGCTGTCGGGCTCCCGCACCCCCTCGTGCAATGGGCTGTCAGGGTCCCGCACCCCCTCGTGTCGTCGGCTGTCAGGCTTCCGCACCCCGTCGTGTCGTGGGCTGTCAGGCTCCCGCACCCCCTTGTGTCATGGGCTGTCGGGCTCCCGCACCCCCTCGTGTCGTCGGCTGTTAGGGTCCCACACCCCCTCGTGTCGTGGGCTGTCGGGCTCCCGCACCCCCTCGTGCAATGGGCTGTCAGGGTCCCGCACCCCCTCGTGTCGTGGGCTGTCAGGCTTCCGCACCCCGTCGTGTCGTGGGCTGTCGGGCTCCCGCACCCCCTCGTGCCATGGGCTGTCAGGCTCCCGCACCCCCTCGTGTCGTGGGCTGTCAGGCTCCCGCACTCTCCCCTTGTCGTTGTCTGTGGAGAAGATTAATACATATTTTAATTTTTCAGATTTTCTCTTATAAAACAAGATCCCTGAGCTTCTGCCTTTGACCGAAAAAATGGCGTCTGACAAGTCGCTGCTGTCTGCAGAAATGAACACAAGCATGGAGGAAGCGCTGTATGAACAGATGCTGATGAAGGTACGAAAGATGAATTGGAGAGGCCAGCAATCACCGGGTGAATGTCTCCTCCGTCAGCCGCCGGGGGCGCTGCAGTCTCCAACATTTACCTAATGTGTATTGTTGGCTTTAGACCCCTCATAGTTGTACTATTTTGGGGCAGGAAAAATCAGTTTGCAGAACCATCCTGTTCATGTTACTCACTGATTCTCACTTGTTGCCTCATTTCAGGCCAAACAGGAGATACAGAGCAGAATACCGAACTTACCAGAAAGCAGACAGATCAGACCCCAGCCGGGTGAGATGGGCGTCCTCTGATTATTATCCAGATTACTTTGTGCATATTATGTGACAGATACCACAGTGGGGCAGTGGGGTCTTATTGACTACAACGGTCACATGATGCAACCAATGTGGGGGTCACATTGTTTTTTCTTATGCAGTTGATTACATGTAAATGCTGCTTGGCTTTTGCCGATTTTATTGTGTTTTTGTTCATTTTTTGTTTTTATTTTTGTGTTAGGTTTCTGCATTAAAACTCGCACATCCAAAAATACCGAAATCTTTATTAACATCTGCAAGTCGAACCAGATCCCAGCGCCCCCGGACCTGATGGAGCAGGAGTTAGTCAGCATCCTGGAATCTGATGATCCCTCCGGCTATCGAGTCCCCATGAGCCTTGGAGAGCCCCACGTTGAAGTTGATAATAGTACGTTTTTTTGTTTTTTTTTATTTAATACAGCGCGTCTCTTTTTAAAGGGGTAGTCCAGAGATATCCTTAAAGGGGTTAAAATAGCAAGTATTACAACTTACTAATCCTCAATGGTCGAAGGTGCCATCTCCACAGGTTCTGGTAGGTCCACTTCAGTTTGACATCTTGTTGTTGACTTTTGAACTTTTTTGGTTTAGATTTGGGACTTAAAGGGATTGTCCACTACTTGGATTCCCCTTTAAGAACTTATACCACTTATTCATAGCAGCCCTACTAAGGTCAGTGGGTGAGTCGGCACCGCAAAGTATCTAAGTCCTGGTGCACTTTGTCCTACAGGTGGAGGCGGCTGCACGGCATACGACATAGTGATTAATGGCACCTTCTTTGAGAAAATTAAGGTAACTGCAATTGCTTATTCTGACATACGAGCTGTCTGCTCTCCTTTGTGTCAGCTCCTTACTTTGTATTTTTTTTTATTAGAATAATGAGCTTTTCAGGGAATTTTTTATCACCGTGGCCATGGATGGACAAGAGAACAAGTACGAAATGGAGCTGTCAAGAGGTAACGACCACATCACTGATATTTTCCTTGATTTTTCCATCGACCATACAAGGACTTGTTCCTTCATGGAGCAAGTTTACCATATAATATATTGAAAATGTTTATGTACCAACCTGTTGTATGGCACCGTATCAAATGCCTTTGAAAAGTCCAGATAGACAACACCAACTAAGTTTCCCTGGTCCAACCTAGAACTTACCTCCCATAGAATCTTTTCAGATTAGTTTGCAGGACAGATCCCTCATAATCATATGTATAGGTTATTCTTATTGAGGTGCTCCAGGTTAGTATCTCTTAGAAAACCCACAAAGATGTTGCCCACAGTACAAGTTAAACTTACCGGCCTATAAATTCCAGGCTCACATGTTATCCCCTTCTTGAATATTGGTACCACATTTGCTATGTGGGTGTAACGCTGGTGGATATAGACCCACTGCCCCACAGGAGGGTTGTGACTAGGTGTCTACTGGGTCTCCACTAGAACCTCTGGTGGTGAGGATAGACTGGGCTGCCGGTAGACACCAGGTACCACTTCAGGGCAGTCCCCGGGACTGCAGCAGCATTCCGGAGGTACCAGGGTACCAAATACAGGAGAGCTAAGATAAAGACTAGGTCAGACAGTCTGAGATCGGGGCAGGCAGCACAGGTTCAGGATAGAGAAAAATGGCAAGGGGGACAGGGGTTTTTGATACCAGAAAACTCTTTTAACGCTTGCAACCTCTGTTTCTTGACTGCAACTCAAACAGTCGAATCAGTCAGTAAGAATTTAGGGCACTTCCATTGTGATATTTTGCATCAGCATTTGTTAGCAGACGCCAGGAATGGATCCAAAACAGAAGAGGTGAAAGTGTTTCAGTTACTATTTTTCACTGTGTTTGTTCCCCTCTGGTTTTCAGCTTACAAATACTGATGTAAATTAGTGCCAAAAATACTCACTGTGTGAATGAGGCGAGGAAGCTGCTTGTAATACTGTAATAGAAGTCCTTATTCTGAGGATGAGTGCTGTAATTCTTGTCTTCTCTGCTCCATCAAACTCCCCAGAGCAGGGGCAACCCCTGGGGCAAAACTGCTGGCGGCAGATGTCCAGACGTATGACTCAGTGATGTTTGATGGACCCCAAATCCCAAACAAAATGAATCAGACACATACAAAATAAATACACAAAGCATTGCAATTAGGTGTCAAACGTTCTCAACTTTATTTAAATTTACATGACACCGAAAATGGCACAACCCTCGACTCACGAAGAGTCACCCTCCAGCGCTCAGGAGAGGAAAACCCCCTGTGGAGGAAACCTCTAGAGAACCATGGCTGGAGGGCTGCGCTTCCCTTGCGCTTAGAGAGTTAGTGCCGATATATGACGGAGTTTTAGAATTTGTACATATTTACAGAGAACGACATAACAAATATAGACTATAATTGTGATAAACTGGATGTGGGAGAGATCTGGCTGCGATATCTGTCACCACATTTATTGCTGGAACGAATTTAGTTGATCTGATTTCCCAGGTGGATCTACCACTTCTCCCTTACAGATCCAGCTCCGTCTCTCAAGAAGTTGGGTACTTGGTTAAAGGGGTTGCTCATTATGGATAACCCCTAATAGGATGAGTATCCCCTTCCCCTCCCAATTTATCACCCATTAAAGTCAAGGATCCATCCATGAACTCCCAAAGAAGAGCAGCTCTTTGTACATAGTAACAGAAGGGGATCCTGTTTTGGGGACCCCCCCTCTGTTACCTTCCCATGCCCCCGGGGTGTCTAAGAAGACAACCCCTTTCCCTGCTAGAACCTCCAAATTACACCAACGTTGGCACATTACGTGGGGTGGTCAAGCTCAAGGTCCTCAGGCGCATCATCAGTAATGGCGCTGATCGTGGCAGCGCGGCATTCTTTTATGGAATCTTCTTTATGACACTTGTTTATGCCCTCACAATAGTTGTCATGGTTACTACAAAGGCTATTACTGATGCAGGATCCAAGTATTAACCCTTTCATCATTGGTAATTCACTTTCATTATGGAGGCAACTAACTGCACTTGTTACCAAGCAGATGTCTTATCATTACGGCTTCCCTTAGGCACCATAAGAAATACAGATTATAGAACATGCGTACAAGTGTTTCAGGAGTGTTTTGCACTTTTTAGATCCACAGATTGGGCTTATAACTAGCACTGTACAAAGCCAAAAATTAAGAGGAAATTACTTGTAAAATAATATTATAGGGAATTGCATTTCAAGCATTTTCCTAATGTGCATTCTACATACTTGCATAGTTGCATAGGTTGAAAAAGTTTGAACTTTAATGTCCTAGGTCTACCTCCAAAGTTATACATTTTCTATTACTAGATTATTTATAACCCACAATGTCATGTTTTGTTAAAAAAGTATCCAGCCCTTCTATAAATGCTGTTATACTATCTGCCATTACTATATCTTGTGGTTGGCATTCCACAGTCTGACTGCTCTATCTGTAAAGAATCCTTTCCTATTAAGTTGCCAGATTCGCCTCACCTCCGCTTGTTATGAATGTTCCTGGTGCTTTGTAAGGTCCTGGAAAGTGATAAGTCATGTGCCAGTACTATGCATTGACCACATATGTATTTATACATATAAATGTCTATTTATGAAGGAGATGATAATTACCCTTCATAGAGGTGTTATGATCATTCATAAATTGCTTTCATAGGTTTGATCTCCAGGATTAGGAGAGATTTGGGGTGTAAACTTAATAAACAATGAGTAAAACATCAAAGCAAACGAAAAAGGGTTTGTGACCCAAACTGGTAGGTGAGACCGGCTAGCCCCATATTATACGAGGTCACAACCAGGTTTCGCCTGAGGAGGGCAGCACTAATGAGTCCTCAGGAGCGCATAACCCTGAAATATGCAGCGATTCTACACTACCCATTATAAAAGGGTAATATGCTACTTACTACCATATTTTAGCTAAGATACAAGGCATACTTGTAAGGAGAGATGAAAAAGGTGATGGGGAACAACATATAAATATACTGAGGAACGCTATACACTAGTGGCCAAAATTGAGTCAACACCCCCAAGATTTACGAATTTTTAGCATTTTGCCAATACAAATACAAATTTCATGAATGTTTTTGATTTCACAGTAAAGTTTTTAAGTAGAAATAAAATCTCATATAGAAACACAATATTAGCAGGAAATTTGTTCATTTGTCAACAAATTGGACACTATTGTCACTCAGATGACTGTGGGAGAAAAGCCATTTATTTGTCCTATTTTCATATCTAACACTAAATGTTATTACTCAGTTGGACAGCCCTTGGCCTTGATGACTGCCTGGCATCTACTTGGCATGCTATCTACCAGTTTGTGTAAATCAGATGGTGTGATGATATGAAGCCATGATTTGATGATGGCTGCAATGAGTTCCTGCTTGTGTGAAGCCCGCTGTTTTGACACCTCTCTTTTGAGGCGAGCCCAGAGATTCTCAATAGGATTGAGATCTGGGCTGTTTCCTGGCCAATTCAATAGCTGGACATTTTTGTCCTTGAACCAAGAGAGACATTTTTTAGCTGTATGGCATGGGGCTCCATCTTGCTGAAAAATAAACGGTGTCCCTTCACTAAATACATCATGTGCCGAAGGAATGAGTTTAGGCTGAAGGACTTCCTTGATGTCCTTTTCAGCATTAACTGTTCCTTCAATTACCTGCAGCCTACCACCTGCATCTCTGGACACGCAGCCCCCTACCATAACACTCAGAGGATGCTTCATGGTGGGTACTGTACCCTCTGACAACCAGTCCTCTCCAGGTCGTCGTCGAACGTAGCAGACACCGTCGCTGCCAAACATGGGTAGGCGTGTCTCATCGCTCCATATAACATTTCTCCATTGTTCAGTGGTCCATTTACAATGTTCTTTGGCCCACTGCAGACGTTTCTGACGCTGTGAGGCATTCAAAAATGGCTTTTACCTGGTATTCTGGCTCTTAACTCCGCTTTTACCAATCGTCGTCGAATCGTCCGATCGGACACTGTCAAGGGAAGAACATTTCTGCACAAAAAACGTGTCGCTCGGCAGGAAAATCCCCTTGATATTGCGTTTTTTGAGATTTTTTTTTCCCGTTCTTTAGAAACGCTGCAAAAATACTGAAACAATAAACATGAAACTGCTTCAAATCTGCAAGGATTCACTATTCCTGCTTTTCCTGGTACTATCAAACATAGCATTTTTGGGAACTTGGAGCTCTATATTACAAATATGTCCGTCCCTCCAGTTGAAAGAAATTAACATTTTCCTGGAGGGAAGTTTATATTTTACATTATGTCAGTTTTTGTCTATCGATGATAAAGTGCAGTTTGCAGCAATTTTTATTGTGACATATACCCAAATCATTCACGAAATATTTCACATTCAACGCGCGTCGGACGGGCCTGCGTGCTCTCACATGCCAGGGCTGAGTTTCAGTTCCAGTCCGACCCTGTTAATCATCTATAGTTTCCCTTCAGAGTGGAAAATGCTGAAAAATCAGAAGTTCCTGGGATCCATTTTTGAACAGAATATCAGAACCAAATCAAAACCGATGATTCAGGGAATGGACACAATGTCCCAACTCTAAGGTACAAGTCTATGGCATACAGTCTGTAAAAGACGACAGAGTAGGCTGCTGTTGAGCATCGGCGGCTTCTCTGATGTTCCTCGCTCATCTATGCAGTACATGGTCGGCCATTCAATTGATTGGATGTCTTATAATACCACATTTCCCCTAGGGACACAAAGTATGAAGAGCTCCACTCCTCCTGGTGATAGGTTATACCCAACAGATGGGGCAGCGCCACTCCTCGTGGTGATGGGTTACACCCAACAGATGGGGGAGCGCCACTCCTTGTGCTGATAGGTTATACCCAACAGATGGGGGAGCGCCACTGCTCGTGGTGATGGGTTATACCCAACAGATGGGGGAGCGCCACTCCTCGTGCTGATGGGTTACACCCAACAGATGGGGGAGCGCCACTCCTCGTGCTGATGGGTTACACCCAACAGATGGGGGAGCGCCACTCCTCGTGCTGATGGGTTACACCCAACAGATGGGGGAGCGCCACTCCTTGAGGTGATAGGTTATACCCAACAGATGGGGGAGCACCACTCCTCGTGGTGATGGGTTATACCCAACAGATGGGGGAAGTTACAGAATGGCTTGTTATGGTGCAAGAACATTGTGGACATTGTTTTTTTGGGTTTTTTTTTAACTATTTTGCCTTTATGTTCTTTATTTTTTTCCTACAGACCCTCCCAGCTAACTCCAAGCAAGTCCCTCATCTCAGAAGTTGAAAGGTTTGGGTTACTTTGAGGTTTAATGCATGCATTTACTTTTTTTAGAATCCCATCTTACAAAAGATATAGGATATCCAACTTCTTGGACTCCAAGAATAAGGGGGCTGCAGCCTGGAAGTAACCCCGCTGCCCTTTTTAAAGAATATGCTGGAGTGGGGCAGCTACCCGGATATTCACTGTGCAGGAGAACTGCAGCTAAGCCCATTCACTTTTCTGGATCTATGCTGTCGTTCCGCTGCACAGTGGAGGCCATGATGCCAATGTGCAGGGAATGACTGTGAAAGGGGCTGTTCCTCATTACAAGCATCAGTGCCACTTTATTATATTAGAGATTGACCCCAACAGATCATAAATTGATGGTGTACCCTTTAATATACTGCTTCCTTCCTTTTTTTATCAGTTCACCCGTGAAACCAGATTACATGATTGTGGCGGAACCTCCTGTAGGACACCCAAGTTTTCTGGTGGCTGAAATCTCTTTACCTAAAGTGGTGAGACCCTCAGATGTGGTTTAGGATTGTGATCTTTTTGCATTTCATGTGATTTCCAATAGTCTTCCCTTATTAAAAGTCTGTGCCAACCTCGTGCTACCAGTCCTCCTCTGCCAACTTTTATCATCACAGCTTTGATGTGTCCACAGTAGCCAATTGCTGGCAGTTGTGACACATTTGCTGGATGATGATGATATAATTTTTTTTTCATACCATGGTGGGTTGTTTGCAAGCTGTTGGAATGGGAAAGAATGACTCTGTCACCAGAGAACGACTGTTCAAACCAAGCACAGACAGCGGGACCAGTCATTTATATAAACCTTCCCCCCTGCTTGTTTCCCCTCCATCTCCACCATCACCTCTTCTTTGACAGTTCTGGCTTCATAGATCCAGAGAGGAGATAGAGGGAAAACAAGCTGGTGGGAAGATGTATATATTATACTAGATGGTGGCCCGATTCTAATGCATCGGGTATTCTAGAATAGGTATGCGGCCGACCGGGCGGAATGAGCAGAGCTGTGTTTAAATTTTGCGCCAAAATCGCTGATTGGTCACGGTTGCCGGCCTCGACCAATCAGCAAAGTGGTGTTAAAATTTGGCGCCTAAATCGCAGATTGGTCACGGCCGGCGGTCACGACTAATCAGCAGAGCGGGGTTTAAATTTGGCGCCAATAATGCTGATTGGTCGCAGCCAGCGAACGTGACCAATCAGCAGAGCGGTATTTAAATTTGGCACCAATAATGGTGATTGGTCGCTGCCGTGACCAATCAGCAGAGCTGTGTTTAAATTTGGCACTAATAATGCTGATTATTCACGACCGGTAACCGCGACCAATCAGCAGAGCGGTGTTTAAATTTGGCGCCAATTTCTCTGCTTGGTCGCGGCTGGCCACTGCAACCAATCAGCGAAACGGTGTTTAAATTTGGCGCCAATATGGCTGATTGGTCACGGCCGCTGGTTGCGACTAATTAGCAGAGCGAGATTTAAATTTGGCGCCAATACTGCTGATTGGTCGCGGCCGGCGACCGCGACTAATCAGCAGAGCGGTGTTTAAATTTGGCGCCAATATTGCTGATTGGTCGCGGCCGTCGACCGCTACCAATCAGCAGAGCGGGGTTTACATTTGGCGCCAAAATTGCTGATTGGCGCGTCCACCAGGTGCGAACAATTAGCAGAGCGGGGTTTAAATGTGGAACCAAGATCGGTGATTGGTCGCGGCCAATCAGCGATTTTTAACACAAATGGACCTTTGTAACACCATGCGGATACTGTGGGGACATCAGCGGCTAGGGTGTGAAGGGAGACCGGGGAGCGGCGCTGCGGGTCAGGACACTTCTGCTCCGAGCGCCCGCTCATGTCCCGGGTTCTCCGAGCGGAAGTACCCGCACAGGCAGCGCCGCTGACATCCATGCGGCTAGGGTGTGAAGGGAGGACCGTGGAGCGGCGCTGACATCCAATTGGTCGCGGCCGCTATTTAAATCTGCTGCACAAATCGGTGATTGGTCGCTGTCTTGGCCCGCGACCAATCACTGATCTTGGCGCCAAAGTTAAACACTATTGTGCTGATTGGTCGTGGACGCTGCCCGCGACCAATCACCGATTTGGGCGCCAAATTTAAATATCGGCGCCGACCAATCACCGATCTTGGCTCCAGATTTAAACACCGCTGTGCTGATTGATCGCGGCCGATATTTAAATTTGGCGCCCAAATCGGTGATTGGTCACGGTCAGCGCCCGCGTCCAATCAGCACAGCGGTGCTTAAGTTTTGCGCTAAGATCAGTGATTGGTCGGGTCCGAAGACTGCGACCAATCATCGAATCGTCTTGGTGAGGACCGGGGAGCTGCGCTGCCTGTGCGGCTACTTACGTTGCGAGACCCCGGGACATAGCGGGCGCTCGCAGCAGAAGTATTCCGACCCCCAGCGCCGCTCCCCGGTCCTCCCTTCCGCATGGAGGTCAGCGGCGCCGGCGGTCCTTCCGCTGCTACCGGCCGGTAGATAAGCGCCTCGTGCTGCTCATCTACTGGCTGCATCTCCGTCCCGCAGATGGGTCCAGCGGTAGGGTTCTTTCTGCTGTTGCCGGCCGGGAGATGAGCGCCTCGCGGCGCTCATCTCCCGGCTGGATCGCCGCTCCGCTCCGTCCCGCAGATGAGCCGCTAACGGCCGCCATCTTTTTTCAGAAATCCCGCGGCGCTGATTGGCCGCTGCCGGACCAATGAGCGACGCGGGATTTCCTGGACAGACAGACAGACAGACGGGATAAGACGATTATATAGTAGATTATTTAATTATATAGTGCCATTGATTCCATGGTGCTGGTGCATATAAATGATGTTATAATGATGATATAAATGATGAAAGAGGCTTGTTGCGATAGTGTAGAACACGCCGCTCTTTATTTTTTCTATATTAATGCGACATTTGGAGGAATCGCACAGAAAATGCTTTAAATGTATTTATTTTTTAATTTGATTTTTCTCATGTCCATGATTCACATTGCGTTAAATGAGGCATAATGAAGATTAAGAATGTTTCAGCTGTATCCTTCATCAGACAGGATAATGTAGCTTAAGGGGACCCACTTGGTTAAATATAGGGGTCAGTTCTGGTCTTCCCAAAAAGCAGATTAAGTAGTCACCACACGGGAATCTGGTGATTACTGGGTTTGCTTTTGGGGACCCCAGATTTCTTCATATAACCGACTGGGCCTTCTGCCTAATGAAGGCTACATTATCTGAAATTCTGGTACCATTCATTATGCCTCACTTAAAGGGGTTGTCTGGCACTTTAATATTGATGATCTATCCTAAGGATATTCCATTAGTATTAAAGTGGTGGACAACTCCTTTTAATGCCGTGTGAATCATAAAAAATATTTGAAGCATTTTCTGTGAGCAGTTACTCCAAGTGTCAGATTTAATGTATGAGACGTCTGGAGCTACACAGTAACTTCTAGTTGGCCACATATCAAGATAAAAGTTTAGATTTTTGTGCACTTGTTGGTTACAACTTTCTTTCCCGTACAGAAGCATTCAGCGACATAAGCGTTGTTACCACGCTGGTCTTCTCTTTACAGTCTTCTGCTAGATCTCGTGTTGGACTTGGGTGAAGACAGAATAGTCTTAGTCGGACGTCTCGATTTGTATCATCTAGACGTCTTCATTCCTTACAATATCATCCAAGAACAAAGTGGAGCTCAGTTCAACAAGGACAGTAAGGTGAGACAATAAAGCAAAGTTGGACATGTCTTATAGCCCATTCTGAAATCTCCTTCTTAAAGAGGTTCTCTGAGAAAATGTATAAAATAAAATTTTAAAAAATGTATACATTTATTTAGCAAAAATAAATTGTTTTAATTAGGGGATAATTCTATGTGAATACTTTTATGCCCAAGAATGGCAAAAGTATTCTCGGAGTGATACCTTTACTGGCTAACCAGAAAAAAAATATATATATGCAAGCTTTCAGAGCACAGAGGCTCCTTCTTCAGGCAATATTACAAATGAATTCATAACATTTGTAATCCTGCCTGAAGAAGGAGCCTGTGTGCTCTGTAAGGAGATTTTTGTGTACTCATCGTCAAATCTCTTTCTCTTAGCCTCTAATTGGGGGACACAGGACCTTGGGTGTTATGCTGCTGTCCACTAGGAGGCGACACTAGGCTTAATCTGAAAAAGATTAACGGTGGCTCCTCCTCTGCAGTATACACCCCCTGACGGCATCAGCCATGTTCAGTTTTGTGCAAAAGCAGTAGGAGGAACGTAACATGAATAACATAATTATGCCTATAAGAAGGCTACCGCCCAGTGGAGAATGTGTGTCACTTCTCGCATCGCCTGGGCACTGCGGGTCCCCCCTTGGTGATTTACGTATGCCACAGCCGTGGCATTGTCTGACTGTACTCTGATGTGAGTGGCTGGCAGTAAATGATGGAAGGCTCTCAACGCCAGGAGAATGGCACGAATATCCAAGATGTTGATGGGCATGGTCGCTTCTGTTGGGGACCACTTGCCCTGTGCTCTGTGGTGCAGGTGTACTGCATCCCAACCCATCAGGCTCGCATTGGTGGTCAGAACCTTCCATTGACTCGTGAGAAAGGATTTCCCCTTTGTTAGCGAGGTTGGTTTGAGCCACCAGTGCAGGGATCTCTTGGTTGATGACGTCAACTGAAACTCCCTGTCGAGGGAAAAAGGATTCCTGTCCCATGACTTGAGGATGGCTAGTTGGAGAGGCCTGAGGTGAAGCTGGGCAAATGGGACCGCTTCTATTGCCGCCACCATCCTACCAAGGACTCTCATGGCAAACCGGAGAGACTGAGGGGGTTTGCGAAGTAGGATGCGGACCCCTATTCGAAGAGGCAGTGCTTTGTCCTTGGGGAGGAGTACTAGACCCTTGAGGGTGTTGGATAACATTCCCAAAAAGGTCATAGATTGACTCGGGGTTGGTGATGACTTTTTTAAGTTGAGCCGGTGCAATTGGTATGTGGAGGCATGCGTCTTGAAAGTCTATGGAGGCGAGAAATTCTCCCGTCTCCATGGACGCAATGATGGACCGAAGGGACTCCATGCGAAAGTGACGTACCCGTACTTATTTGTTGAGCTGTTTTAGATCCAATATGGGCCGTACGCTGCCTCCTTTTTTGGGGACTACGAATAGATTTGAGCAGAACCCTTGGAAGCGCTTGGCCGTAGGGACCGTTACTAAGACACCTGCTTGGAGAAGTAATGAAACCGCGTGGTGGAAGGCACGAGCCTTGGCTGGCGGTTTTGGGGGAACAGACAGGAAGAATCTGTTTGGCGGGTTGGAAGTGAACTCTATCTTGTATCCTGAAGACACTAGTTCCCTGACCCACCTGTCTTCTGTAATAGGCAGCCAGAGCTGGTGAAAGAGCAAAAGACGGCCGCCTACAGGTGGGGTGTCTTCCAGAGTTCGTGAGTCATGATGAGGAGGAAGTGCAAGACTTTCCTCCCTTAAATTTTGACTGGCCTGCCTTTGTTTGCCAGGTTTTGTCCGACTTTTGCGTCGACCTCGAGTTGTCCCAGCGTGGAGCGCGGCTGTTATTCTTTGCTGGTCGCGAGACGGATCAGCCGGAAGAGTTCCGAAAGGATCGGTAACGTGCCTGATTGCGCTTTTTGTAAGTGTGTTTGGGCTTCAGTTGGGGGAGAGAGATACTTTTACCCCCGGTGGCGTTGGATATCATTGTGTCCAACTGTTCACCGAAAAGCCGACCACTGAGGTACGGGAGGTGAGTGAGGGACTTCTTTGAAGCTGCATCTGCTTTCCATTCCTGCAGCCAGAGGATACACCGAATTGTGATGAAGCTATCCCGGCTGCACCCATTGCAGAATCCAGAGCTGCATGGAGCTTGTAATCTACCACGACTGCTATTTGGGCCGCTTGGTCCGACAGTTCAGGGGTAGGTATTTTGTAGGCCAGTTTGTAAATTTTGGGCCCAGGCCAGGATTGCCTTGGCAGCCCAAAAAAACTGAGGCGAACGTGAGAGCCAGGGAGGCCCCTGCGGCCTCGAAAATTGAACGGGCCATGCATTCCACCTGCCGGTCTGCTGTGTCCCTGAGGGTTGAGCTATCTGGCAGAGAAAGTGCTGCTAGTCTGGAGACTGGAGGATCCACTTCAGGTGGATCTGTCCACTTTTTGGTGACCTCCTGTGGAAAGGGGTACCGCGCCTCCAGATATTTGCGATTAGTAAACTTTTTCTCAGGTTGTGAGAACTGCTTTTTAAGGATCGCATTAAACTCTGGGTGGTCAAAGAACACCTTAGGCGGCTTCAGGACTCCTTCAAAGGAAATTTTATGTCCTGGTGTCTCCAGGGGTGGATCAGAGATGTCCAGCACCCAATGGATAGATGAGATTAAATCATCAACTAGCACTGTATTGCCCGGGCGAATAGGGATCAGGGACCCTTCGGTTTCCTTGTCTGAGTCGGAATCACAGATGTCTTCCGAATCCTGTATCTCGCTAAGGCGACTCCTGCTGGGAGAACCGGAGCGGAGACCTTCTCTGGTCGGGGATGGCTGTGGGGATCTGCGTTGTCTGTCCCTGTCAGGGGACGGTCTAGATGAGCTGTGAGTACGGTGTCTCACACTGGAAGGGGATGACCGTGTGGTATGGGATGATGCAGATGGGGCCAGCGATGCAGAGTGGCTTTGCAGAGGGGGCCAGCAATGCAGAGAAAGTTATAGACTTCACAGCCGAGTCGAGACTGTAGCTGTAATTTTATCCCACCTTAGTGTGCTGTAGTACAGCGCCGGTAAAATCCAAGATCCTGTGCTCCCCAGAGACCAGCTGGCGACCGGTATGTGAAGCGTTAACTTCCTTCCGTTCTCCCTCTGCTGGTTAATGGCCGCCGGAGTGTGGAGAAGAAAGGGGGCGGAGCGCTGGAAAGGCGGCCGTATTGCTAGAAAGCGCGCCCTTTCAGTTCGTCTCCGCCCCCTGTATGACATGTGTATTGTCATATTGGTCATCCGGGGGGCGGGGTGCGGAGAGTGGGCGGCGGCTTCAGCTAGGCGGTATAAATTTAGAATGTATGCCCAAAAGGGCTGCAGACCGGCGCGGTAGTCCGAGGGGGTACCGGATCTGAATCGGACCCCCCCCCCCGGTTTTTAATGGCAGGAAAGGCGGTGGGATACTATATTAAAAGGGAGCCCTTAAAGGGTTCCTCTGAGGCACTGTAGCGCTGGTGCCGGCAGAGAGACAGAGCTGAAGCCAGCCTGTGTCTCTGTGTGCCCTTCTGCCAGTACTGTCCCCCGGTCCATCAGGAGTCTGCAGTGGAGCTGCGATTCCTGAACGTTGGTGCAGAGCGACAGCTACTGGGAGCTATATATTGCTGTCTGCACAAATCCTACCTGCGGTGTCTAAACCTAATGCCCCCATGAGGGGGATTGGGGAGTGTCAGGCAAAATGTATTTTTGTCCAAGTTTTAAAAATGAGAGATGTCTTAAATCTCCATCCCCTGCTCATTTAGAATGGTCCTACATAGAATTCACTCTTGCTTTCCCCAAACAAGGAATTTTTATTACCGCCATAAAACCTCAGCCAGAGCAAGCATACTGGTGTAAACTGGAAATTCCCTCCAAAATCCTATTGTCTAACTGTACAAACTTTTAATGTCGAGTTTAATAATGCACATGACTGTCACAAACACAGGGACCACATTTTTGGGATGTTCACCTTTTTCCAATTATGCCGGTATATCTTACATAACTGGGAAACCACCAGAAACCCAGGAAATGGGTTCTGATATTTGATATCCATCTTCATGAATATTGGTGACGGCAAACATGATGTATCCATCTTGGATGTGAGACCCCCCCATACCAAGATATGAAATCTGAAGGCTTTTTATGTCTTAGGCAGCTGGGTGGGTTCACAAAACCGTGTGAGGTAAACAACATGGGTGTCTCCTAGTGTTTTGGCCCCTTACTAAAAACCAGAACGGACATTTTACTTCATTCTTAACCAGGGACGTCAGACGCAAGCACTCTTCGCTGCGTGGAGGAATCACACCTAGTTTCCGGGGAGCCGTGCCCCCCACACAATCTGAGACCATCACCTCGTGGCGCAGGTTTTGCTATTATTTACCCCTTGTATTTTAATAACTGTTTTATGCATATATGTAAATTGTCTCTTTTATAAAATCTTGTATATCTTTTGTAAACACTGCCCACTTTCGGGAGTATTTCATTATTATTTACCAGCTTCGTTCTTCTTGTCCTATGTCGAGCAAACACGTTCCTCACCCGCTAATTCACGTTACCTAACAGGTACCCGATCAACCTGTTAAGCGATCGGTGGTGGCAGTATACCGGTATTTGTGATATTGTGGTTTGAGGGTGGCTGGACGGAGGTATATATACGTTCCTGGAAGGAACTGGTGGTATATATACGTCCTGTCACATCACGTGCCACAATAGTCGACATAAATTAGAGCAGCTGCGCCCGTGCTTATCCTCGGTCAATACCGTGGTTGACCAGCAGGATAAGGGGGCGCCAGAGGGCTGCAAGGTCTGACCAAGTGTTTTTCGTGACAGGGAGGGTGCTGCCTTCACAGTCAGGAGGCTGCAATCCTCCCTCGACCTCAACCCAAGACCAAAAGGATTTGGGGAAGGAGGGGGGGTCTCAACTTCGAACCAACACCCGAGGGGCTGGGGAAAGAGCGACATGGTAAGGAGATGTCTCGACTTCAACTGTGCACCCCTAGAAGGGGGCAGAGGAGGAGCCATGCCAGGGGTCTCTCCAGAGACCCACTTATCTTCATTTGTAACTCCATGGAAAAAGAAAAAATCAGAAAAAAATGGAGTAAAAATCTTTAGGTGTGCCTTCTTGCGACACTAAGCAAAAAACTGAACATGGCTGACGCCGTCAGGGGGTGTTTACTGCCGAGGAGGAGCCACCGTTAATCTTTTTCAGATTAAGCCTAGTGTCGCCTCCTAGTGGACAGCAACATAACACCCAAGGTCCTGTGTCCCCCAATGAGGCGACAGAGTAATATATTTTTTTCTGGTTAGCCAATAAAGGTATCACTCCGAGAATACTTTTGCCATTTTTGGGCATAAATGTATTTACATCAAATTTTCTGGCTAGCACGGTACCACAATATAAATTTGTACTGTACATCGCAATTACAGGATAATAATTGCTTATGGACATAATGGCCAACGATGTCAGCAGCCATCCATCCTAGATGGGTGAAGGTAAACTGTTTGAGACGGACATCTCTGACCTACCTGTGGGAATCAAGAATTTGCATCTATGTCATCGATTGACTGACTGATCACATCCATGAGTCAACATGCTGTAAACCTGTCATGATGAGTGAGCAGATAGATAAGTTCCTGTCAGGGTGAGGGGCAGCATCCTATCACAACATATAGTTGCCCAGAGACATCTGAATGCATCGGCTTTCCTTTATGCCATTCATCAAACATGTCGTATATTTTGTGTATAGCGAGTCACAAGCCTCGCACTGCTCTCCGTTTTATCATTGGTTCTATGAGCTGCAGTAAAACGTGACGTATATTCCAGGTGCTGACGATCACAATGCCGGTCCAGCCAGCATAGCGGTGGGCTCAGAAGATCAGCTTTGGAAAACGTTCCTCTTATATAGATCCTGTGGATCCTACTTACATTCGCTGCTGTTTACATTGTATGCTTACAATTCTATTTAGACTTCAATATGACTCCAGAATAAATTTTTGTCTTTCTTATACTTGCCGTATATTTTTCCCAAGGAGGGGGTTTAGGTATTGTGCTTTTTTCTTTTTTTTTTTTATTTCTACTGTAATATTTCATAATATCTGTGAATAAGTCTTGAAAATAATTTGCATTGAAAAGGTTGAGATCCTCTGAATCTACATGGATTTTTAGGAATTAAAAATCTACAGCAGTAAATCTGCAGCAGAATTTAAATTTTGCACCATGTCTGGATTTAGTAGCAGCTGCCCCTTTAAATGGAATATGTCAGCAGGTTTTTGCTACCCCATTTGAGAGCAGCATAATCCGAGGCCCTGATTCCAACGATGTATCACTTACTGGGCTGCTTGGTGTTATTTTGATAAAATTACAGTTTTTTTTTCTCATGCAGATCTCTGAATGCTGAGCTCTGTATAATAACCCCACCCACACCACTGATTGGCAGTTTATATACAGTGTACACAGAAAGCTGCCAATCAGTGGTGGGGGGCGTGGTTGGACTACGTGGCAGCAGGTTTACTAGTCCTCTAGTGATAATCTTCTGCTGATAAAAGTGTGATTTTTATCAAAACTACAACATGCAGCCCTGTAAGTGAGACGTCCCTAGAATCAGGGTCTTTGTCTCTACATCATGCTGCTCTCAACAACAACCAATATATAGTACATCCGACAAGGGGTCAATGTGTTAAAAAAGACCTTTATTATAACAATTTGGGTACATGGCGGCAAAAGAAAAGAGCACACACACATATATATAGTAATACCATATAATAGTGAGGAGGTATAATGTAAATATTTGAATTGCAGAGACATCAGGGCTGGATAGTAGTAGCTCCAATTGTGCTAATGCATACTGATAGTATATCCTAGGTCACATAGTAAAAGGATATAATCCTAAATAATAAAAGCCAATATAGGCATTCCCAAGATAATGACCTTTTGGTATATACATATATCAAGGGTTGTATTATATCCAAGTAGGTTAATTCCAAAGTAACAATAATGTTGCATTGGATTCATTCATACCTGGTATATATTGTCTGCACGTCTTGCAATAGCTCTGGGCTCGGTGGTCCTACTCCTAGTGTGGCGCTCACCCCATCATGCTGCTCTCAGAATAGCCAAGAAAAACCTGCTGACAGATTCCCTTTACAAATAGCTGAAATGCCTCCTAGATACCAGAGAAGGAAAACTTTATTAAAACGGTTTTGTTTCCTAAATAGAAAAGCAAATTAAACACCACTGGATAATGTGGTGTGTGAAACCGTCCATTGGATTGCTGTTTCGGGTGGGCTCAGGAGCAGAGCCCCCATCCTACACAGCCGACATCTTGCTGTAACAGCAGCGGCCAGAGCGGAGCGTGAATCACTGCTGTTTAACCATTTATATGCCGTCAATCACTGATGACAAGTTAAATAGCGCAATCGCCGGTACGCTATGCAATGTTACTAGAATTTTTTTTTTTACTTTTCCATCTCCTTGAATTACTTGTTGTGGTTTGCGGATCCATTGACTGGCCAAGTGGAAGGGCTGCAGCCGATCATTCATGTACGTAGCAGATACACATTTCCATGTGTAAATAGGCCCTTATAGAAATCAATCAATAGAACGTATACCTGGATATCTAGGTTTATTTTTTGCATACATTTAAAGAGGTATAAGTCATGGCATATTACTAGGATGTCATTCTTGGGGGTCTGACAGCCTAATTTAGAAAGAAGTGGATGCATTATTTTCCCCTCACCCATTACAACACACCTTGAGAGAGGGATCCGCCCCACCAAGGACAGGAAACCGTCTGAAATAAAAGGGCGGTACCTCTCCCTTGCTTCAGTTGGTTTCCTGTCCTTGATGGGAACCTGTCTGAAGAAGGGTGTCTTCTTACCTGGGCCCGTTCCGGTGTGGAAGTGCGGGCACCTGCCTGTGCACCGGGTTCCGGGTCCCAGAAGCGCCGTTCGCGGTTCCCTGGAGCCGTGTTCGAGCAGGCGCATGCGGTTATGAGGGCTCCGGCTCCCCGCAGACCGCTGCGCTGTCCTCTCCCTGCCGCAGGCTCCTGGGTGGTCGCACGCTGGGAGCAGTGTCTTCCGGGTATGACGCGCCTGACGTCACGGCGCGGTGCACGCTTGGAGAGGCGTGCCCGATGACGTCGGGGGCTGCACCCGGAACCAAGATGGCGGCGCCCTGTAAACGCTTGCCGGCCGTTTTTTTTCAAAGATCGGCCGGTGGGTGTCAGGAGGGGGGAGGACACATGGACCGGAGGAGGTCCGGATGTGCCCTATTTAAGGTGGGGGCCTCCTGACAAGCGCTGCTTATACTCAAGCTCGGGTGTAGCAGCTATGGCAGACCAGGACAGCTAGGTGCAGCAGCAGCTGACCCCTCCACCGCATCAACGCCAGCGGAAGAAGCAGTCGGACACCTCGCACACGGACGGCCGCTCCAGCAACCGCAGCGGCAGCAGGAGGAGTAAGGTGTCGGACGCTTCAGGGCCATCCAGAAGGGATTCATCTTATGTCCCGCCACAGCCTCAAAATCCGGTACCCTTTTGTGACTTCAGGGGTGAGTGATCTTCGTGAATGTCACTTAATAGTAATGGAAAGTTATTATGTCCTTCATTCCTTAGGAAGAAGAGTAGCGGCAAAAAGAACCCACTGGGTTTGTTCCTTATGCCAGGCCCCCCTTTCCATAGATTGGCAGAAACAGCTTTGTGCAAGCTGTATTAACCAAACGATAGCGGAGAGCACCCCGGATTTCGCTTCTAATTTGAGGTCCGTAATCCGTTCAGAGGTGCAGGATTCCCTGTAAGGCTTACTAAAGTGGAAAAAGAGATCCCATAAAGATATCTCCTCTGACTATGATTTATCCTCCCAGTCAGAGGATCTTTGCCTCGGCATCCTCCTCTTCATCAGACAGTGGTAGGCCCTGTTTCCCTATTGAGGATACTGACAAGTTGGTCAGAGCGGTCAGATCTACCATGGGGTTGAGGGAGGAGAAGGCAGCCAGGTCCCTGGAAGATATGTTCGCAGGCCTGGAGGAAAAAAAGACGCTCCTTTCCAGTGAATCCCCAAATTCAGACCCTTATAGACCTGGAATGGAGGAAGCCGGAGAAATCAGGAGTATTGTCCTCATCCTCTAAAAGGAGGTACCCCTTCGAGGATAATGTCTCTGAGTCCTGGGACAAAATTCCTAAAGTTGGCGGGTCTGTCGCCCGATTATCCTAAAGATCGTCCCTACCCCTGGAAGATTCGGGCAGTCTAAAGGATGCTCTGGATAAGAAGGCAGATTCCTTCCTGCGTCACACCTGTGAAGCAGCAGCAGGGGGCCTGAAGCCAGCGGTAGCAGGCACTTGTGTCGCTAGGTCACTTATGGTGTGGCTTCAGCAATTAGGAGACCAGCTAAAGGATAAAAAGATGTCCAGAGATAAAATCCTCTCCAATCTGCCTTTGCTACAAGCAGCATCTGCTTTTTTGGCCGACTCCTCAGTGGATTCAGTTAAACTCGCTGCCAGGTCTGCAAATTTGTCTAATGCTGCCAGACGAGCCCTGTGGCTCAAGGGTTGCCCGGGAGACCTACAATCTAAGCATAAGCTTTGTTTTCTTCCTTGTGATGGTAAACTTTAGTTTGGCCAAAAACTGGACGAGTTTTTGGAGAAGGCTGGCGACAGAAAGAGAGGTTTCCCAGGGTTCACGGGGGAAACAAAAAGGTCCTATTTTCGGAAGAAGAGATTTAACCAAGGTCGCCCTCCGGGATAAAGGAAAAGATGGGAGCCCAGATCTAAAAAGGACTCTGGTTACATGCTTGGAGGACCATCCTCCAGTTCCAAAAAATCTCCCCAATGACGCGAGGCTAGAGGTCGGGGGAAGGCTTTCCCATTTTATCCCAGCTTGGGAAGCCATCACTTCAAATCCCTGGGTGTTGGATATCATAAAGAACGGCCTAAAGATACGCTTCTGTCAGGTCCCTCACCGAACCTTCATGATCACCTCCAGGAGGAAGTCCAGGGAGGAGCAGATGGCTCTAGAATCAGAGGTATTAGACTTAGTCAACAAGCAGGTCCTTCACGAAGTTCCAGTTTCACAATGGGGAGGGGATTTTATTCCCCCCTGTTTGTGATAAAAAAAAACAAATGGGTCCTTAAGGACCATTGTCAACCTCAAAAGTCTAAATCAGCTGATAATCAACCAGACTTTCAATATGGAATCAGTGAACTCTGCAGTGAAACTCTTACACCACAATTGTTTCATGGCAGTCATCTACCTAAAAGATGCCTACTATCACGTCCCAATCCATCCAGACTACCGGAAGTACCTAAGGGTAGCCCTGTTCATCCAAGGTCAATTGAGACATTTCCAATTCACTGCCCTACCTTTTGGACTCTCGATAGCACCGAGAGTATTTACAAAGGTTATAGCGGAGGTGACAGCTTTTCTCCGAATTAAGAACGTGGTGATTGTTCCCTATCTGGACGACTTTCTGATAATAGGGAAATCGGAGGACCACTGTTCCTCTCAACTTTTAGAGGTCCAGACAGCTTTATATCACCTGGGGTGGTTAATAAATATTCAAAAATCAAAGCTATCCCCCTCAAGGACTCAGATCTTTCTGGATTTGACCCTAGATTCCCAACGCCAATCCTGTTTCCTCCCGGAAGACAAGGTTTGCAAAATAATCAGCCTGGTCTCAAGGGCAATAAGGTCTCCCGTGATGTCCTTGAGAGAAGCAATGTCCCTACTAGGCTCCATGACTTCCTGTCTCCCGGCAGTCAAATGGGCCCAGAGTCATATGAGGCTTCTTCAGTGGGAGGTCCTGTCGGCTCAGAAATCCTTCAACGGACATATAGGAAAAAAAACTCTCCGTCTTTGGAGACAGTAAACTCCCTCTCCTGGTGGACAAACAGGGAGAATCTGACCGCAGGCTTACAATGGTCCAAACCAGTCGACCACACAATTACAACAGATGCAATTGGCTCCTGCTGGGGGTGTCATCTGGCAGAGTTCTCAGTTCAGGGGCTCTTACTACGTCACGAAAAAGAAGCGTCATCAAACCTAAAAGAGCTTTTGGCCGTGGAGAAATCCTTGATAAGCTTCCTTCCCCACATACAGGGTCGCCATGTCCAGATCAGGTCCGACAATCGGACGACAGTGGCATATATAAATCACCAGGGAGGAACAAGATTTCACTCCCTTATGGTAGTGGCAAACAGGATCCTGCATCTAGCAGAACAACATCTCCCATCCCTCAGTGCTCTTTTCATCCGGGGGTATAAAATTCAAGAGCAGATTTCCTCAGTCGCCACACTTTAAGACAAGGAGAGTGGCCTCTAAACCCGATAGTCTTCCAAAAGATTATCCAGATATGGGGGTCACCGGACATATATTTGTTCGCCACCAGGGCGAACAGGAAGGTGAAGAGATTCTGTTCACTAAATCCAACAGAGAATCCCTATGCTGTAGACGCTCTCCACATTCCCTGGAAGTTCAGGAAGGCCTACGCCTTTCCACCGATAGTGATGATCCCGGCAGTTGTGAGGAAAATTCGGGAGGAGGGGGCGAGGATAATCAGATC
This sequence comes from Phyllobates terribilis, assembly GCF_046119375.1. Lineage (NCBI taxonomy): Eukaryota > Metazoa > Chordata > Amphibia > Anura > Dendrobatidae > Phyllobates > Phyllobates terribilis. The sequence goes on along the minus strand of NW_027363384.1, from coordinate 405,620 downwards.
CCTGGGTCCTGCCTGACAGGCCGGACCTTCTCATCCAGGGGCCAATATTCCATGCACAAGCCAAAGGTTTCCATCTGGCGGCTTGGAATTTGAGAGGTTGTTACTGAGCAATAGGGGGTTTTCACCAGGCCTAGTTTCTACCCTGTTGGGTAGTTGAAAGCCCATAACAACTAAAATTTATTCCAGAATCTGTTGAAAATTCCTGGATTTTATAGACTCCCCATTGTCGGATAAACCTCCAGTTAGAGAAGTCCTAGAGTTTTTACAAAAGGGACGTGACCTAGGGTTGGCTACGGGAACACTTAAAGTTCAGGTGTCCGCCCTAGGGGCGATCTATAATTGTAACCTGGCAGGGAACAGATGGGTCTCTAGATTCATTAAATCCTGTTCCAGAGCTAAGCCAGTTCGGGCTCTTCCTCCCTGGGACCTGAATTTGGTTTTAAATGCACTCTCTGGCGACCCATTTGAACCCCTGCAGGTTATCTCTCCAAAGATCCTCACCCTCAAAACCATCCTCTTTGTGGCCCTAACGTCGGCCCGTAGGGTGAGTGACCTGCAGGCCCTTTCTGTTGATCCCCCATACACCCAAATTCATGATGACCGGGTCGTCCTGCGTACAGATCCATCGTACCTTCCAAAAGTTGTATCCAGATTCCACTGTAATCAGGAGATTGTACTTCCCTCTTTCTGCAGTAACCCTAAAAACCCTGGGGAGGTTAGGTTCCAAAATCTAGATGTTAGAAGGGCATTACTACAGTACATAGACATGGCCTTTCAGGGGAGTAGGAAAGGTCACGGGGTATCAAAGGGAACTATTGCTAGGTGGCTTAGGGAGGCCATTTGTCTAGCTTATACATCTACAGGTGTTCCGGCACCGGACGGTATTAAAGCTCATTCCACCGGAGCTGTTGCAACCTCCTGGGCAGAGAGAGCAGATGTCTCGATTGACCAGATATGTAAAGCTGCTACTTGGTCTGCACCATCCACCTTCTATAAGCACTATCAGTTGGATCTATCCTCCTCTGACCTTACCTTTGGGAGAAGGGTACTTCAGGCGGTGGTCCCTCCCTAGGGTGCTCATATTTTCCAAAATTCTCTCAAGGTGTACTGGCATGGGTGAGGGGAAAACACCAAGGTTACTTACCGGTAGCCAATCTTTCCTGAACCCATGACAGCACCCGTAGTCACCCCCCCCCCCCCTGTCTTTCTCACGCCCTGGTGAAGCACTTTACATTTTGGGTGATATATATATATAGTAGGTGTTGGTTATGTGTCTAACCTTTTCTGGAGGTCCTCTCAATGCTCTGTAATCCAACTGAAGCGAGGGAGAGGTACCGCCCTTTTATTTCAGACGGTTTCCTGTCCTTGGTGGGGCGGATCCCTCTCTCAAGGTGTGTTGTCATGGGTTCAGGAAAAACCGGCTACCGGTAAGTAACCTTGGTGTTTTTTTTCACGCTCCCAATTTAACAATTTGAGTACAGTTGGATCTATTGGGTTTTTTTGCACTATGGGTGGGTGGTTGGGAGCACAGCTGTGCAGGAAAAAAAAAAGCTTATAGGTTCTCAATTCGTTCATTCTTGGGATCGGTGGCGGAACCAGAGGTCGGACCATCACCAATCAAGATATTATATCCCTTCACACTCATCATTGCTCCCAATTAACAATTTGAGTACGTGCATATTTTTTTAGGGTATTTTTGTGCAATGGGTGGGAGCACAACTGTGCAGGAAAAAAAAGCTGATAGGTTCCCCATTCCTTCATTCTCAGAATCAGTGGATGGAACATCGCCAATCACAATATTATATCCTTCTCACTAATCGTTGCTCCCAATTATCAATTTGATTACGGTTATACCTATTGTTTTTTTAGGGTTTTTTTTTTTGCACTGTGGGTGGGTGGTTGGGAGCACAGCTGTGCAGAAAAAAAAAAGCTGATAGGTTCCCCATGCCTTCATTCTCAGGATCAGTGGTGGAACCAGAGTGTGGATCATCTCCAATCAAAATATTATATCCTTCACACTCATCGTTGCTCCCAGTTAACAATTTGAGTACGGTTGAACCCATTGTGGTTTTTTAGGGTTTTTTTTTTTTTTGCACTATGGGTGGGTGGTTGGAAGCACAGCTGTGCAGGAAAAAAAAAAGCTGATAGGTTCCCCATTCCTTCATTCTAAGGATCGGTGGTCAGACCATCGCCAATCACAATATTATATCCTGGCAATATGCCATAATATTATATACGGAGTTGTCCTCCTGGCAGTTGCCGTGATCCTCTATTCCTTACCTGCTACCTATATACTGTATACGAAATGACAATATGTGAGAAATATTGATAATGTTGCTCTCATTTTCTAAAAAAAACAGGTTGGAACACAAACTCTCAATTAGTTGTTTTTTTATTTGTTTACCAATCTAAAATGTCCACTTTGAGGCACCAGAGATAAATGCTGGCATATAATGTACAATGCTCCCGTCCCTAGCAGTTGGCGTGTATCAGGCGACATCGCAGGATCTTCAAGTAGCTGTCAATCTTGTGGGAATCTCTGCGGAAACACTGAAGCAAGTGGTAGACGGGGAACACGTAGGAATCGCCCTGTGGTGCCGTTACATCGATTGGTCCAAACCACTGGGGGTAAACGTGTTCTAGATCAGTCAGCATCTGCAATAAACAATGGGTGAATGTGGGTGTAGAATTTGGTTGGAGTAAAGGTACAATCTAACACTACAATTATCCAAACGTTGTGCCTATTACAGCATTACCACCAGTCACAAGCAAACTCAATATCTTCCTAAAAGGAAAAATATTGTGGATGGACATGCTTTATAAAAGGGAATCTGTCAGCAATATGATGTAGGTGCTGAGACCCTGATTCCAGCGATGTGTCACTTACTAGTCTGTTTTTAGCTGTTTCGATACAATAAGTGTTTTATCAGAAGGAGATTATCACTACAGGACTAGGGGTCTTGTGCTTCCTAGTCAACCTGCTCTAATACAATCAACAGTGATCGTATCAAAATGACAGCATGCAGACCAACAAGTGACATATCGCTGGAATCAGAATTTCTGCCCCTACGTCATGCTGCTCTCGGATTACATAAAAACCTGTTGACAGATTCCATTTAAAGAGAATTTATTGTTACACTTATTGCCGCTTCTCAGCAACTCTACGGTTTACTCAGTCAGTTCCGCTTTGGTTTATACTCGTACCATATAGCCTAAATTCATGACCTACGTGAAGGAAGAGAGGATGTGTGTGATAATAATGCTGCTTACTCTCCAGAGATCCTGTCTATTCCTCCTTGAAGAATCCTGGTGTGCTCCTCAGCTTCTGTCACTTTTTTCTCCATGTTATTTGGCGCCCCCATGGACAAGTACTGCAGGGGTTGGGTCCAAGAGCGCAATCATTTCTTTCTAAGGCTCAGCAAGTCTTCGTGCTGTGGAAGCAGTAGACATCAGTTAGGAGGGATATCAGGCTGAGAACATATAGAAAATCATATGCCGAAAAGGGAATGTACCAGAAGTTGTGGATGCAAGAAAATGCCCATGATTCCGCTCCTCCGGGTCACACGAAGTGATGCAATACCCAGTGGTTGGTTAAGAATCCATTTATTTAGAAGCTAAAATAAGAGGCGTTTCCTGGACGTCCTGTCCACTTCATCAGTGCATAGCTTGTGTCCGGTATAGCAAGGAGTGGACATATATATACAAAAAATGTGAAAACAACTGGCGCCAAAACAATGTGGCCGTGAAGGCAGAAAAATACAATCAATAAAAAGGCAGAAATTTGAGTATCCATCAATGTATATATGCATCGGGAATAAAATATTGCTAGCATGATTAAAAATTAATTAAAAACCGATATAGTTCAATGCAAAAAAAATATAATAAATAATTAAAATATATAGATAATTCCTGAAGCAGGAATTGAACCTGGTGTATTGCAATCAAATGGATCATGTTTAGATCTTAATCATGGTACAACCCTCTAAGCCACGGGTGCTCATGTATATTGTGATTGATCTTGTTCTGATAGGAGGTAATAAACGGATATTAGACGATATATCTAACTTATACCTACATACTAAACAAAATAATTTTAATTCTTCTTATAATAGAATATGTGATCGTATCGGCAACATGAATAATTTCTTTAGGAGTGTGTCCGTATTATCGGTGTAGTACTAGAGAATAGTCGTGCGCATTAATGTCCACTAGGTGGTATGATGAGCACTGAAAGTGTCCTAGGGAATGGTGCAGACTACTGGGAACAGAACGCAATGATCATAAGAAGAAAGGAAACTGAACTCAGTGAAACCCTGGATCGGGACAGTGGATCAAGAACAAGCCAAGACACATGTTCCTGACCATGTAGAGGTCAATTATATTTGTCAGTGCTTTCAAATAAAAACCTCTGATATTTCATTGAGACCCCAAGGTTTCCAAGTATTTAGTTGATCTATCCAGTATATCTCTTTCCTATTGAGACCCTGAATTCTATTGGGAGTGGTGCATGGAATATGCTCTATGGGCAGGATTTTAAGACACCCAAAGTCTTTATTGTGATGGATTGCCATATGTCGTGATAAACCATGTTTTAAAAAACCTGTAGCGACATTATGCCTATGAGAATTTAGTCTTTTATGAAAGGGTTGCATAGTTCTACCGCCATATTGCTTGGGACATGTGCATTCAATCAGATATATGACAGAATCAGTGTCACAGGACATATTACTATTTATTGTGAAGCGTTCATTGCTTGATGTGGATGCAGAAGTGTCGGCTCCATGAGTAATATTCATGCCGCACATGCCGTTCTTTTTGCCACATCTGGTGATGGTTTTATTCTTATTATTGATCTTGCTACAATCTAGAGTAGAAAGGGTGTGTATCCTACGGGGGGCTCAAATGTTCCTTAGAGTGGGGGTTCTCCTATACACAATGGAGGGTTTTTCTGGGATAATCTTCTTGAGTATCGGATCATTTAACAGAATATGCCAATTCTTCTGCAGAATATCTCTAAATGATTTATGCTGAAAATTCTATGTAGTGATGAATTTTACACAGCGCTCATAGGACATTTTATCTGAATTAGATTTTAATAGAAGTGAATTCTGGCTACAGGTGTCCCTTACCCTTTCACATGATTCGCCAACAAGATTTTTGGGATAGCCCTGTTGTAGAACTTTCTGTTTCAGCATACCTGATTGCTCTGAAAAATCATTTTCAGAAGTGCAATTCCTTCTGATCCTCTGAAATTGATTAAAAGGAATATTACGCAGCCATTTCTGGTAGTGGCCACTGCTGTAGTGGATGGAACTATTCGCATCCACTTGTTTAAAATAAGTCTTGGAGCAAATCCTATTGTTCTCTATAAATAAGGCAGATCCAGAAAATGAATACTGGTGTTATTTGTATCGGAATTGAAGGAAATACCCCAGCAGTTGTTATTTAGAAAACTGGCAAGGGCTGAGGGTTCTGCGATGTCCTTATTAAGAATGAAAATTAAGTCGTCAATGTATCTTTTGTAAAATATAATGCCTTCCCAAAATGGACCCCCATAGATGAACACCAGTTCAAATATGCCCATGAAAATATTAGCGAACGTAGCTGCGACCTTTGACCCCATCGCGGTCCCTTTGATCTGATGGTAAGTGTGTTGGAGGAAAGTGAAATAATTGTTATTAAGGATGAAAGATAACCCAGATAGAATAAATGATTTGTGGGAGGACGACAGGCCGGTGTCTTTGGAGATCATATGTTCAACACATAATAAACCAATTTCCCAATCAATATTGGTGTAAAGGGATGTAACATCAAGGCTTAAAAATACAAATGATTCTTCCCATTGGATGTCCTTAGTAAGGTTGATGAGGTGGCTGGAGTCACGAAGGTAACTCCTCAACCTTTTAACATGGGGCTGAAGGAGAACATCAATGTACTCTGCATGTGTTGTAGATTGGCCATGCAATACACCAATAATATCACATGATCACGTTCTGTACGTGGACCGGAAATACATGTCCCACTGAGCACAATTCCCAGTATGTTGTATAGGGGGCGCTGTGCCAGGCCAGGATTTCCCCTCCTCGATGCAGTGTCCTACAGTGTCCTACATCTTCTCCAGTACAGCTGCTCACAGATTAACCTTGGAATAAACCCGCAGCGTCCCTAATCCCTCCCCACTCACAATGTCGCTGATTACTGGACACACGGTCCCGGGATGGACGTCGTGACTTACCAGGTTCAAGAATCAATGGAGAAAAGACGACTTCATGGGAATGGGACCTGTTGTTAATTAAGTGCCAGGTTTTTATGTTTTGTTTGTTTGTTTTTTTTACGTATTATTATCTATATTAAAGTCTTGCAAATTTTCACACTGGCAATCATTGTACAGGAGGAGGAGGAGAAGGTGAGCTGTGACATCACCTATTGTGAATGGTGGATCCTGTGTTATCTACTGTATATAGAGGTGTTATCAGTCATTGTACAGGAGGAGGTGAGCTGTGACATCCTCTACTGTGAATGGTGGATCCTGTGTTACCTATGTGTGAGTGTGACGCTGACCGGCCGTGACGCTACTTCTGGTTTGCCGGCGGGAATGCCGCCGCATTCAAACCGCTGCCACGACTGAACTTGCACAACTATAAAAAGACCACATCTCCCCCTGCCACTATATTTAACCCCCTGGAATAAGCTAAATTGCAAAACGCGCGTCAGGGCCTGTACCACATCTTCAGGTAGTATCTCTTACTCTCTGCACTATGCAGCTATGTATTAATCTGTTTTAATTTCTACCCTGCCCAGTACCTTTCTGCACTATATTCAGCACGTTTTTCTTAAAGCTATTGGTCTCGCGACCTATTCTTATGAATTTACAGTATATATTGCTCAGACCTTATTTGTGTCTAGCAGGATTGTTTTCCGCTTAAGTACATTGCTATGTCCTCAATATATGTGCAGTCTGGGTACTCCACTGTGTAATTATCACACGATGTTAAGCACTTTTCTATCCTTCTACTTGTAGTTCTAAAAATGTAATTATTGTAATTTATGCTCATTATTGAATCATTGGTTGCATACCATTTCTTTGCAGGAATTTTTCCCCACTCTTACTGGACTTGTTCTCCGTGAAATACGTCTTAGGGCAGCTTATACATGCAAACTTTAATAGGAGTTGTTAATAGAAAATGAATTAATCTGTGCTGCTATAACTATACACAAATAGTGCTTTGGCTCCTCCATGTGGATCAGTTTGGTACTGCCAGTGGATGTGATTAATCCTGCTTGGTTTCCCCTTGTTTTAAGTATGTTTTATACATCTTGGTTTTGATTAATAAAATACTGTGTATGTTGATTCTGGGTGGCATTTGTTTCCATTCCTTTATAGGTTTTTGCAATTATTTGGAGGTGCCATGACAATATGGGCCGTTTCTAGGTTAAATCTATTTGGAAGAGAAGCCATTGAGGTGACCATATCAGTTGTCACCCAGCTTTCCCAGGACCTGATAAATCCAATGTCCACTGAAAGATTACATGTGCTGAAGATTATAGATGTATAATGGCAGCATCTAGTGGTCAAAGGCGGTATTGCCATTATCATATACTTAAGCCTCATTTACACTTTGCAGTTCAGGACGATCAGGTTACGTGTAGATTTGATTACATTATTCCGAAAGTGACCACTCACCCGTTGCTGGATTCTTAGTAGCGTACGTCTGCCTTCCATTCGGTTTTATCCATTTGCCACCGATAAAATGACCAAAGCTTCGTTCGTGACTGTCAAGCCAGGCCTAGAGAGGGAAAAAAACAAATAAAACCATAAGTATAAAAAGATAAAAATAAAATCATAAAATCAGGGAAAAAAAAAAAAAGACTGATAATGAGAAATCAGGCCTCGCTCGAGAGGCGGCGCGCACTCACCATTCGAGAGGCGGCGCGCACTCACCGCTCGAGAGGCACTTACGGCCAGTGGTGTTGTCACGCCACTGATTCCAGCTGTGCTCTTCCCCATACTGGAGGAAAGAGCTTGTAAGCGCTGCTCTCTTTGCCTTGGAGATCAGTCACCAACGATAGACTGCAGCGGTATCCGGTATCTTAGACAATGAGCCATTAACTATAGAATTAAAAATCCAAGGGTATTTAGCAAAGTTACCCGTTATCAAGAGGACTTTGACATTTTTTGGCCATTGATCATGATGAGAAAAAGCGTTTATTGCCCGCCTTTTGATGGAAACCACGCTTAGAAATGACCAGAGAGGGATTGTTTGGTTTAAAATCTTCTATTGTAAAAGTCGTCTCAAAAATCAGTAATCCACAAGTGAACCCCATGGCAAGTGCTCACTTTTCCTGCAGCGCCACCACAAGCAAAGTGAAGAATTGCAAGTGCTATGTGCAAATGCATATAAATCAATCACATTAGACAAGGTATAGTGCACAGGATTACACATCCAATATAGTCACAAAGAATATAAAGTGCTTATAGTGAAATAGGGAGCAGCAGGTATGACCTGAGTTTGAAAATAATGGCCCCAACGCGCGTTTCACACGATGCCTCTTCCAGGGGGATGGGTATCCTCCCATTTATTTTGAATGATGCTATTGTGGACTTGCTAGCTTTATATGTATAGACGCTAATACCATTTGGAATTACTTAGAACTACTGGCCTATGCATACGCTGCTAACATATGGAGCTTACTCTTGATTTTCACTATAAACTATAACTACTAGTGAACATCAGCTCCCTCCAGTGGTATAGTTTGATATGATCTTTTTTTTTTTTTTTTTAAATTTTGCTAGTTATTTTCCCTTTTTAAAAATATGTTAGCTTTTTTTGGTAATAAAGATTATTATTTCTATGCTACTGGCTGTTTGCTTCCATTAAATTTGTAGGTTGTTGTTGTTTATAGGGAGGTGCCGTATATACTAATTGTGCCTGTAAGTAGGCTTAATGCTCTTAAAATGAACAGGCTGAGCAAGTGACGCACCATGTACTTGACAGTATTACAGCTCCTAGATACGTGGAGCCATCATGTGGGACAGATAGATTGTGGATTACAGCCTCCAGTGATATGGGGGACACGCGCGGCTCGGTCTTATCTTTAGGTCTCTTACACTCTGCAATCACCGAAAATCCACCAGACTGTGAAGGTCAGTGATGAAATACCATGAAGTGCAAACAGATTTTCAACTCCTTCATTCTGATGTTCTTGGGGGTGATGACCCACCGGACTGCGGGGGAGTGACCCCATATAATGAGAGGACAAGGCCAAGGAGGAAGACACAGTGTGTACAGATCATGGGGACTTATCAATGATACCGGGGAGAAAAACCATGGACCAGGGAGCAAGATTGTGACCACTGTAAAAGTCAGCATATATGCAGAGTTAGAAAAAGTTTATTTTTTCAGTAGGAAAAGTTATAAAACTTTTTAATCACTTTATCAGGGAATTTGTCCTCATTCCTGTAAAAAAAAAAACCATGCTGGACAAAATAAATGAAAAAAAAAATTGTATTTAAATTACTATTTAAAGGGAATCAGAGCAGCATGATGTAGGGGCAGAGAGTCTGGTTCCAGCGATGTGTCACTTATTAGGCTGTTTGCTGTAGTTTCAATTCAATCTGTTTTATCACTTGCACAGCAGTCCAGTTAATTTGTAACTCCACCACTGATTGGCAGTTTGCTGACAGTGTACACAGGAAGCAGCCAATCAGGGGTGTGGGCGGGGTTATATACGGCTCAGCATTCCGAGATCTACAGCAGAGAAAACAGGGATTCTATCATAACTGCACCAAGCAGCTCAGTAAGTGACATCACCGGAATCAGGGTCTCTGCTCCTATATGATGCAGTCCTCAGATTACATAGTAAAACCTGCTGACAGATTCCCTTTAAGGGTAATCTAACAAAAAAAATCTTCATTGTGGCTGCACTGGGACAAGCATATTCATAAAATATTTGCCTTAAAGAACTGAAGATTTTTTTTTTTTTTTAGCTTTGAAGCTGCAGATCAACTTCAGACAAAGGGTTACAAGATGACGCTGGGCTCCTGGAGGCACGAGGATCCTGTTAAAATGTAGCCTGCACTGACTAACAAGAAAGGAACCTTTGTCCATTCCCGGTCATTGTGATGTATAGGGAGCCATGTACACAGGGGAGGCCGCGGCTCCCAGCCAATCCCTGCAGATCTGGGGGGCGAACGCTCTCAAGTCGCCTCCGTCACGCACTGCTATACAATACAGGAGCAACAGCGTTAACTATTTGTGGACGGATTTCAAAATTTTGAAAAACTTGATCAATTCAGGGCCCCATAGAAGGTAAAATCATTATACACTCGCCTCCCGCAGCCGCACCGCTTCAGCATTGTCAGCGCTGCTGCTACCAGTAGTGTCAAGTGACCACTGCAGCCAATGAGCCGTTGCTGATCAGCTGCAGCGCATCAATATTCCGTAAAGTCGAACAAAATAGCAAAGGCTGCAGCCAGTCAATGGCCACTGATTGACAGTGTGGTGCCATGTAACTGCTGCTGCCAATCAAAGAGAACAGCAGCGCCGACAATCAGTGATGGAGGCATGGTTGGACCAGGAGGCACGAGACACCTCGTCCTGTAGTGATAATCTCCTGCTGATAAATCACTGATTTTAATGAAAAGGCAAAACACAGCCTAGTAAGTGACACATCGGTGGAATCAGGGTCTCTCCACCCTCATAGTGCTCTCAGATTACATAGCAAAACCTACTGACAAATTACCCTTTAAGAAAAGAGTGGCGATACAAAGTACCTATAAGACAAAACTAGAACTCTTCCAAAATGAAGAGAAACCCGTCAGCTGTTTTGGCATTCTCGTCAGTACAGGGCAAGGCTTTAAATTGGATCTTAGGGGGTACTGCAGACACCACTAGATTGTGAAGAGAAACATGCCAGCAATACTGAAGCAGCCGCCTATAAATGGTGCTTCAATCTTTTTTGAGGAGGCTTTAGCTGTACTTTATACTACATTCACTCACAGTGCACCCGTCTCCAACCAGTGGCAGTATTTTTGCCTTTTGGTGTATACCTTTTTTATCCCCAGGGAGCATTGCCTCGCTTTAAGACTCGGTGCATCAGCTGCTGTTGTCCACACCTTCACCACAAAAGACCCCTGTCCTGGAAAAATAAAGGGGCTCAGTTCCCTCCCCTTCTTTTTTTGACTTCCAAAATGCAATGATCTTGATTGGCCATTTTTTGTTTTTGGAATTAAGGAAGGAAAAGAGCTCACTGATACCAGAGCGGTCCTGTAATAAGAGTCCAGACCTCCTCTGGTATTAATATGAGCACAAACACTGCGCCCCTGCCGGAAGCTTCATGCAGCCGTATATCACCAAGCACAATGCAGAGTGTCGGATGGAGTGGTGTAAAGCCATCACCACTGGACTCTGGAGGAGACGTGTTCTGTGCAGTGACGGATCACACTTCTCTATCTACGTCTGATGGAGGAGTCTGGGTTTGGTGATTCCAGGAGAACACGACGGCTCCTTTCTGATCTTTCTCAAGGAAAGAAGACGCCTCCAGGAAGTCGTGTACAAGTCATGTGCAACAACGAAGAGGAACTGGAGGATTACACAGAGCAAAACCTTACCAAGCCATCACGTGAATCTGATGAGGGAAACAGTCAGCAATCTGTCCTCAACAGCCTCCAATCTGACCTCAATCAACATCTGGATCGGAGGTCTACAACTCCAAGAAATGGCCACATCATGGCATGATGGGTGTTATAGTTCCCCAACAGCCTTGAGTTACATATATAGAGAAGGATTCATCTACTGTTGAAAAAAAAATCCCTTGGATCCTGAAGTTATTTTGTTATTGACTAATGAAAACTTTCACAAACATTAAAAAAAAAAAGTTTCTAAAAGTTAATTAACTTCTGATGCTTAAATGTTTGATCAAAATTTAAAAAAAAAGTGTTTTTTTCTTTTCTTTCTAGAAACAGCGCCACTCTTGTCTGTTGGCGGTGTATGGTATTGCAACCCAGCAAGATGGTTGTACGGTCTGATACAGAGTGCAATGTAATATTACCTGGTGGTAATATCCAGGTAATGGAAACGGGCTTTGTATATAGACAGAAGGTGACGATTTGCCGGAGACTCTCTCACACCATTAAGCCGCATTCACACATTGGTGTTTGTCACCTTGTTGTGCATTATCCCAACTGACGCACATTTTATGGGGCTATTCTCTTTTTTCGTGGACCGAGGGTCTGCATGGACCAAATATGGGAAAAGAACGGAACAACAAATAAATTAAAAATACTTTTTTTGTCACATTATGATTTATAAAAATAAATTAAAAAAAAAATCACAAAAAAAATAAAAACAAACTAAAGTCCCAGATTCATCATTTGTATATTTTTAAGTCACTTATTTATTTTTTTGTCTTATGGTCACCTATTTTCTTTTGAGCACGTGTTCAGAACTTTTGCCCAGAATAAAAAATGCTCTAATTTTTTTTTTCGCTATTTTTTAGTGCAAAAAGCCACAGGTTGCAACATTTCAGCGAAAAAATGCAGATGGACATTAAAAAAAAATCCCTCTGGGGTGGGAGATGGATACATTTAAGCAAAAACATCTGAGACCTCCAACCTGTGCCGACAATGGGAAATAAATAAATCAATTAATAAATAAATAAAGTAAATAAATAAAAAAAAATGGACATATAAAATAGACTTTAAAAAAGGCGCAAATGGAAAGAAAAATACGATTTCAGGAAACTCATTCACTTTGCTGGTCCTATAAAATGCAGCGATTTTTTTTTTTTCCTATGGAAAAATTGCAACATGTGAATACGCCTTTAATAAAACTTAATTGACAAAGTCAGAAGATTGCAAACGCATATAAATCCGGATGCATTTTTTTTTTTTTTTTTTTTATTAGCGGGTTTTCCCAAAACTTGTGTTGTGGAGTTCAATATCCGCGATGTTGTTCGTTTATTTTAGGCGACCTTGCTGCAAAAAAAAATGCAAAGTTGCAGAAATCTTTCCATGTTCACATGCTGCAGTTTTTTTATGCCAAAATACATTTTTTTCTGATTATTGCTGCATTTTACCCTTTATTTAATGCAGATTTAAAGCTAAATTTTAATGCAATCTTTTATCACTAAATTTATTTATTTTTTACCAAAAAAAACGCACTGTGTGAACAGGCCCTTACAGCAGACAAACAATCAGGCAAGTTTAGATTATTTTTTTTAAAAATGTCGCAATATTAGAAGAGCACAATCACTGCACTGAAAAAAAAGCGTCATCGCACGACACTTTTCCCATCAGTCTTGTGCACACCTGCAATTTGTAGCCTGCGGCTCTTACAGGTGATGCCGGAGCCCCAGAACACAGAGCAGCCCGCACTGACGCCTCACCTGCGCGACACTGGCGGCCTCAGGAGCCGGGCCGTACTGCATGGAGGTGAAGATCTCCCGCACTGACGGTCAGTCTGTCCCCGTAGAGGCGGCCATGACATTCAGCAATGAGTAACAGCCCGTCAGCCCAGCCAACCACAAGGGGGAGCTCTAACACTGCGGCGCTGCAGAGTACGCACGTCACTTCCGCTGGAAGAAAGTCATATTATTACACACTAACAGGATTGTAATCCTCCATTCACCGCGTCTGGTCCCTATAGGTGTTAGTGTATTTTTTTTATATCTGTAAATTGCTGCGTTGTGCTGTAAAGTACTGTGTGTCAGAAATAGTGAGGGGAGGGAAGGAAAAGGGTCAAACGGAAGTGAGTGTCCGACCCGGAAGTGTGCGCATGCGCGGACACAGCCTGTTGCTGAGGCGTGGTGACGCTGTAGCTGGGTGATTGCAGTCAGAGTAGGGTTGCATCTAGTTTGGAGTTGATTATTTGTGGTCCTCAAACAATCAACTCCATTCTAGCTGATTCACCATTGAGCCGTCTAGTTTGGAGTTGCTTTTTTGTGGTCCTCATTTTATCAGCTCCACTCTAGACGGATCACTACTGAAGTGACTGGATCGAAGCGGATATTTTGTGGTCCTCATTCCAGCATCTCCACTCTAGCTGATTCACTGGTGAAGTGACTGGATCGAAGCGGATATTTTGTGGTCCTCATTCCAGCATCTCCACTCTAGCTGATTCACTGGTGAAGTGACTGGATCGGGGGGATATTTTGTGGTCCTCATTCCAGCATCTCCACTCTAGCTGATTCACTGGTCAGGTGACTGGATCGGGGGGATATTTTGTGGTCCTCATTTTAGCAGCTCCACTCTAGCTGATTCACTGGTCAGGTGACTGGATCGGAGGGATATTTTGAGGATCTCATTCCAGCATCTCCACTCTAGCTGATTCACTGGTGAAGTGACTGGATCGGGGGGATATTTTGTGGTCCTCATTTTAGCAGCTCCACTCTAGCTGATTCACTGGTCAGGTGACTGGATCGGAGGGATATTTTGAGGATCTCATTCCAGCATCTCCACTCTAGCTGATTCACTGGTCAGGTGACTGGATCGGAGGGATATTTTGAGGATCTCATTCCAGCATCTCCACTCTAGCTGATTCACTGGTCAGGTGACTGGATCGGAGTTGATCTTTTGATGATCTCTCTGCAGCTTCTCCATTCTAGACAGTTCAGTTTCTACACTGAAGTTCCTCAAAAAATCACCTCCAATGTCCAGAATGGAGCAGATTCCCGGATCCTCATAGCCTGCAATGTAGTGGAATTGGAATGTACACACATTGTAGATATATATCAGCCTTATAATTCTAATGATTTCATGTTTTTATTTTTTAAGTACTTGCTCAAACTGTTATATTTATTACGTATTTCCAAAGGGCAAAATTTTATTTTTTTCATAATTAATCGAACTTGCATTTTATTATCGCTTTTTGTAATATAAATAATCACACACAGCGCTGATCATTCAGTTTTACGTGGGGAAAAACGTAACAGAGCGCAGCAACAGAGTCCTCATAATTTACAACATTGTATTGGAGTGGATTTTTTGAGGACCTTATTTGAGCAACTCCATTCTAGCTGATTCACTAGTGAGCCGTCTAGATTGGAGTGGGTATTTTGAGGATGTTCCTTGTAGCCTCCAATCTGTACTGTTTGGTGCTGAGGTGACTGGAATCAAGTTTTTCAAAGAGTGAGTGGAGCTTCGCAGGGAGAAACATAACAGAGCGCAGCAACAGAGTCCTCATAATTTACAACATTGTATTGGAGTGGATTTTTTGAGGACCTCATTTTAGTAACTCTATTCTAGCTGATTCACCATTGAGCCATCTAGATCGGAGTGGATTTTTTGTGGACATCTTTTAGCAACCCCATTCTCTACCGTCATGGCCAAAAGTATTGAGATTGAGACAAATAGTAATTTTTCCAAAGTTTACTGCTTCATTTTTTGTAATGGCAATTTGCATATACTCCTGAATGTCAAAGAGTGATCAGCTTAACAGCAATTACTGTACTTGCAAAGTCAATATTTGCCCAGAAAATGAACTTTAACCCCCAAAACACATTTCTACATCATTGCAGTCCTGCCTTAAAAGGAGCAGCTAACATCGTTTTAGTGATTGATCCATTAACACAGGTGTGGGTGTTGATGAGGACAGGGCTGGCGATCAATCAATCATGATTAAGTAAGAATGACATCACTGGACACTTTAAAAGGAGGCTGGTTCTTGGTATCATTGTTTCTCTTCAGTTAACCATGGTTATCCCTAAAGAAACACGTGCAGCCATCATTGCACTGCACAAAAATGGCCTAACAGGGAAGAGTATCGCAGCTACAAAGATTGCACCTCAGTCAACAATCTATCGCATCATCAAGAACTTCAAGGAGAGAGCTTCCATTGTTGTCAAAAAGGCTCCAGGGCGCCCAAGAAAGACCAGCAAGCGCCAGGACCGTATCTTAAAACTGTTTCAGCTGCGGGATCGGACTACCAGCAGTGCCGAGCTTGCTCAGGAATGGCAGCAGGCTGGTGTGAGTGCTTCTGCACGCACTGTGAGGCGGAGACTCTTTGAGCAAGGGCTGGTTTCAAGGAGGGCAGCAAAGAAGCCACTTCTCTCTAGAAAAAAACATTAGGGACCGACTGATATTCTGCAAAAGGTACAGGGAGTGGACTGCTGAGGACTGGGGCAAAGTCATTTTCTCTGATGATCCCCTTTTCGACTGTTTGGGACATCTGGAAAACAGCTTATTCGGAGAAGAAGAGGTGAGCGCTACCACCAGTCTTGTCTCATGCCAACTGTAAAGCATCCTGAAACCATTCATGTGTGGGGTTGCTTCTCAGCCAAGGGAATTGGCTCACTCACTGTCTTGCCTAAAAACACAGCCATGAATAAAGAATGGTACCAGAATGTCCTCCAAGAGCAACTTCTCCCAACCGTCCAAGAGCAGTTTGGCGCCCAACAATGCCTTTTCCAGCATGATGGAGCACCTTGACATAAAGCAAAGGTGATAACTAAATGGCTCATGGAACAAAACATAGAGATTTTGGGTCCATGGCCTGGAAACTCCCTAGATCTTAATCCCATTGAGAACTTGTGGTCAATCATCAAGAGACGGGTGGACAAACAAAAACCAACAAATTCTGGCAAAATGCAAGCATTGATTATGCAAGAATGGACTGCTATCAGTCAGGATTTGGTCCAAAAGTTGATTGAGAGCATGCCAGGGAGAATTACAGAGGTCTTGAAGAAGAAGGGGCAACACTGCAAATATTGACTTGCTGCATTAACTCATTCTAACTGTCAATATAACCTATTGGTACTCATAATATGATTGCAATTATATTTCTGTATGTGATATAAAACATCAGACAAACACTAATAAAAACCAGAGGCCAGCAGATCATGTGAAAATATAATTTTGGTGTCATTCTCAATACTTTTGGCCATGACTGTACAGTTTCGTGCTGAAGAGACTGGAATTGAGTTTTTCGGAGAGTGAGCGGAGCCTCACGGGGAGAAACGTAACAGAGCGCAGAGACAGAGTCCTCATAATTTACCACACTGGATCGGAGTGGCTTTTTTGAGGACCTCATTTGAGCAACTCCATTCTAGCTGATTCACCATTGAGCCATCTAGATCGGAGTGGATTTTTAGATGATCTCCCTGTAGCCTCTATTCTGTACAGTTCATTGCTGACCTGACTAGAATAGAGTTGCTGGAGCGTTTTCCTCATAGGATCAAATCCAATCTAGACGGCTCATGACTGAAACCTCCAGAATGGAGTTAATTCCAGGGTCGGTCTGGCCTGGCGGGAAATCGGGAAATTTCCCGGTGGGCCCCAATATGAGAGTGAGAAAATTGGTGGCGGGGGCCCTTTAAAAATGTGGGCCCTTTAAAAGCGCGGCTGAAGGAAATGTAGCGTCGCGCGCACTGAACATTCATTGGTGACAGCGGGCCTGCAGTGACGTGCATGCAGCATACTTACCACGTGAGTAGTCCCTGAGGATGGACTCTTTCTGGGTGGTGACACGCACTGCGCTCTGCTTTCCCGCTGGCTGGCAGACTGTGGTGTGGTGTCAGGTGACACTGACGCTGACGCCGCTCTCTTCTGGCCACGCTCTGCAGTGCTCTCTCTCAGCTCCGGGGCCGTCCTCCTATGATACGCTGGCGCCAACGAACCCGACGTCTCGCTCTGCTCTCCCTGCTCCCGGGCTTCTGATGTGGTCCCATCCCGGCTCCTTACCTGTTCTGGCCTACTCCCCTGTAGTAATACCTGTTCCGGACCGGGTGGTGGCACCAGCACCGGCGCACCGCCCCCTTCTCTCCTGCTCTGATTCTGGGCTTTTTTATACCGGTTCCGGGGCTGGATATGTGGACAGTGACCGTCCTCTACAGTTCAACTCTCCAACCTGGCCTGGAATTGGAAACAATAACTCCACCTGATGAAGGCAGCAGACCGCTGCAGAAACGCGTTGTGGGCATTAATACTTAAATAAAGAGGTTTGTTTTATCCTTTTCCAGCGCCTTATCCAGTTTCTAGCGCCCCACTGACCACTTCAATTTGCACACTGGAATTGGAAACAAGGCTGCAGGCCTACAGCTCTCACTGCTTTAATTTCATGTCAAAAGTACCGTGCCAAATATTCAATAAGGTTTTTATGAGTGAGTGTTCCCAGCACTGGCCAACAATAATATAATTTATTTTATACATTATGCATTGCACTCTAGGCCTCCTATATGACATGTAGATCATACTCTTGGCCTCCTATATGACATATACAGACAGTGTATATGCCATATAGGAGGCTGAGAGTGCGGTATGCATTTTATATGAGGCCTAGAGTGCGGGCCTACATGATGTACAATGCACTCGGCCTCCTATATAAAGTATAGACTATAGGAGGCTGAGAGTGCGGTATACGTTTTATATGAGGCCTAGAGTGCGGGCCTACATGATGTACAACGCACTCGGCCTCCTATATAAAGTATAGACTATAGGAGGCTGAGAGTACGGTATACGTTTTATATGAGGCCTAGAGTGCGGACCTACAAGATGTACAACGCACTCGGCCTCCTATATAAAGTATAGACTATAGGAGGCTGAGAGTGCGGTATACGTTTTATATGAGGCCTAGAGTGCGGACCTACATGATGTACAATGCACTCGGCCTCCTACATAAAGTATATACTGTTTCCACGGACCGTGTGTCCGTGGGCAAAACACGCTGACATGTCAGTTTTTTTTATACACTGCACGGGCCGAAAAACGTCCCGCACACGAGCACACAGATGACGTGCGTGTGTCGTTGGTGTGACACATACCGGCGCCTGGGAATTAGCGGTACAGTTCATGCTGTTCCCAGGTGCTTAAGGAATCAGCGATCAGCGCTAGCAAGGGACAATGTTGAGAGCAGTAGGTTCACCTCCCGATGTTGCCAAAACCTGTAAATATAAGAAAATTTAAAAAAAAATATTCACCTGGCTTGAGGCGACCACACACGCTGAGGAGCTTGACTCCCTGCAGCAAGCAGGCCCCTATGCTCACTGAGCTCAGCATAGGTCGGGGGACCGCTCACTGCAGCAAGTCATTCTCCTACGCTCCTCATCGTGTGTGGTCACTTTAAGCCAGGTGAATATATTGTTGTTTTTTTTAATTTTAGTATTATTTTTACAGGTTTTGGAGACATTTGGAGGTGAATACTACTTTCAACATTGTCTCTTCATTGTCCCTTGCTAACACTGATTGCAGCGCCGGCAGGGGACAGTGATGAGCGATTCCTTCAGCACCCGGTGCTTGGGAACAGCACAAACTGTACCGCTGATTCCCAAGTGGTGGTACGGTATGTGTGATCCTGATGGAGCACACGTATGCCACACTGACACGGATATCTCCGGTACTGTTTTTTCCAGTACCGGAAATATCCGGATGTATGAAAGAGCCCTATGCCATATAGGAGGCCAAGAGTTTGTATGTCACATTGGAGACCAAGAGTGCGGTATACGTTATATATGGGGCCTATATGACATAATAGATCACACTCTCTACCTCCTATATGAAATATAGATCACACTCTTGGACTCATGAATTATACAGTGTATATGTCATATAGGAGGCTGAGAGTGCGGGCCTATATGACGTATACAACACACTCAGCCTGATATATAAAGTATATATTATAGGAGACCGAATGTGCAGTCTGTACGTCATATAGGAGGCCGAGAGTGCGATATATGTCATGTGTGGGGTCAATATGATGTATACCACATAGAAGTGAAGTATGCCGCCACCAGTTCCCAAATCTTCCCAAACGGGTTTTTTAGCCGTTGGCTATCCACATCAGGAGGTGCAATGTCTAAATAAGCAGTGTTAATCAAATGTCCAAGGAAGTATGAAAAAGACAGCACTCACCAATGGATCCCAAAAAAAGATCCTTTTATTTCAGATTCAGCGTACAGACGTTGTGGCTGGTTCAGGGGTGAAAAGAGGACGACGGCCGTTTCGCGCACAAGCAGCGCCACTACGGGTCCAGTATAGTTCACTCCCGCACCCCTGAACCAGCCGCAACGTCTGTATGCTGGATCTGAAATAAAAGGATCTTTTTTTGGCATCCATTGGTGAGTGCTGTCTATTTCATACCTCCTATATGATGTATAGATCGCACTTTCTACCTCATATATGACAAACAGACCGCACTCTCTGCCTCCTATATGACATATACAATGCATTTGGCCTCCTATATTTCATTGCAGCCATTTGGTAAATTCTAAAAAGTTCATTATTCTTCTCATTAAAGTACACTCTGCACCCCATCTTGACTACAAATTTATTGAAAAAGCACTTTACATTACAGAGGGGACTTGTACAGACAATAAAGACATTACAGAATAAACATAACTCAGATACCAAGAGGAGTGAGGGCCCTGCTCGCAAGCTACAATCTATGAGGAAATAGGGAGACACGAAAGGTAAATGATAAAATGTGCTTATATTGTATGATACAACCATTATACACTAAATAGGGTCTGCACATAACGCTGCATGAACCGCTCACCAGCCAGTATGTGTATGGCCACAGAGGGCTATTAAGTGCATGGAGGGTGTGCACACAGACGCTACAAGGGTCTATATATGCTACTATATGCAGTATATAGTGTACAGACGGTTAGATAGTATGGTGCTGCGTATATGGTGTGGAATCCACATTCTATTCACTGCCATATCTATACATTATATAGTATATACACTGCTCCGCTCTATATTCCTGAACACAGTGTATATGTATATACTGTATAATGTGTGTGTCTGTATATATAATATATACATATATATTGCAGAGTACCACTTCTGTCCTCTATACTGGGTGTAATTCTGTGTATCTGTATATACACACTGCACTGGTAAAATAAGATGTAAAATAATAATAATTTGAGTGGTTTACCCTCTGATATGTACCACTCCCAGCATGCACCGTCAGATTTAACCCTTCCGGGCCTGCTGGGAGTTGTAGGTTTGTTACTGCAGGGATGATGCGGGGACGGGTATTGCATTTGAACCCACAGCATCAAGTCATTCACACTTTAAAGAGAACCTGTCACGTCCTAGCTGCCCTCTACACTGCCCCCATAGCGTTGGTAGTGACGCAATGTGCATCACTAGCAAGCTGTTTTCATGAAAATCGCTGCAGCTATAATGAATTTATAACGTTTAATATACTTATATCTAGGGCCGGCTCCAGGTTTTTCTGGGCCCCGGGCGAGTCTCAGTGGGCCCCTCTAACACATACCACGATTCATGATGCACAGATACCGCAGAGAAATCTATATATATAGTACAATGCAAAGATTTCACTTCTTACATTACATGAGTGATATCTACTGTAAATTCTACAATAGCTCAGAAGCCGGCGAATCCTCGCAGCACACAGTGCAGACCGGACAATATAGTCCTCCATACAGTATTATGGGCACCACTAAGTCCTCCATACAGTTTTATGGGCCCCATTATATATTGCTCCATACAGAATAATGACCCCACATAGTCCTCGTACAGTATAATGGGCACCACATATCTCCATACAGAATACTGGCCCCCATATAAGGCCGCATACGGAATACTGGCCCCCATATAAGGCTCCATAAAGGAATACTGGCCCCCATATAAGGCCCCATACGGAATACTGGCCCCCATATAAGGCCCCATATGGAATACTGGCCCCCATATAAGGCCCCATACGGAATACTGGCCCCCATACGAAATACTGGCCCCCATATAAGGCCCCATACGGAATACTTGCCCCCCTATAAGGCCCCATAAAGGAATACTGGCCCCCATATAAGACCCCATGAAGGAATACTGGCCCCCATATAAGGCCCCATACGGAATACTGGCCCCCATATAAGGCCCCATACGGAATACTGGCCCCCATGTAAGGCCCCATACGGAATACTGGCCCCCATATAAGGCTCCATACGGAATACTGGCCCCCATATAACGCTCCATACGGAATACTGGCCCCCATATCAGGCTCCATACGGAATACTGCCCCCCATATAAGGCTCCATACAGAATACTGTCCCCCATATAACGCTCCATACAGGATACTGGTCCTCTTATAAAGCTCCATACAGGATACTGGCCCCCATATAACGCTCCATACAGGATACTGGTCCCCTTATAACGCTCCATACAGGATACTGGCCTCCATATAATGCTCCATGCAGGCTGTTACCCCCCACATAATGCCCCATACAGGCTGTCTCCCCCCTTATAATGCTCCATGCAAGCTGTTACCCCCCACATAATGCCCCATACAGGCTGTCCCCCCACCGTATAATGCTCCATGCAGGCTGTTCCCCCCACATAATGCACTAAGCAGGCTGTCCCCCCCCCCTTATAATGCCCCATGCAGGCTGTTCCCCCCTTATATTGCCCCATGCAGGCTGTCACCCCTCCTCTTTATAATGCCCCATGCAAGATGTCACCCCCTCTCTCTATAATGCCCCAAACAGGATGTCACCCCCCCTCTTTATAATCCCCAATCAGGATGTCACCCCCCCTCTTTATAATGCCCCATTCAGGATGTCACCCCCTCTCTTCATAATGCCCCATGCAGGATGTCACTCCCCTCTGTTTATAATGCCCCATGCAGGATGTCACCCCCTCTCTTTATAATGCCCCATGCAGGATGTCACCCCCTCTCTTTATAATGCCCCATGCAGGATGTCACCCCCTCTCTTTATAATGCCCCATGCAGGATGTCACCCCCTCTCTTTACAATGTCCTATGCAGGATGTCACCCCCCTCTCTTTATAATGCCCCATGCAGGATGTCAGCCCCCCTCTCTTTATAATGCCCCATGCAGGATGTCACCCCCTCTCTTTATAATGCCCCATGCAAGATGTCACCCCCCTCTCTTTATAATGCCCCATGCAGGATGTCACCCCCTCTCTCTATAATGCCCCATGCAGGCTGTCACCCCCTCTCTCTATAATGCCCCATGCAGGATGTCACCCCCCCTCTCTTTATAATGCCCCATGCAGGATGTCACCCCCCCTCTCTTTATAATGCCCCATGCAGGATGTCACCCCCCCTCTCTTTATAATGCCCCATGCAGGATGTCACCCCCCCATATTATGCCCCATGCAGGATGTCACCCCCCCCCATATTATGCCCCATGCCTCCATACATTAAAAAAAAAATCAAATACTCACCTCCCTCCTCACCTGCTGCAGCTGCTCGGGTCGGGACTCCAGCGTTGGCGGCGTCTTTCCGCTCTGTGCTCCCTGTGACAGCTCAGGGGGAGGGCGCGGTGGAAAGACTTCACCGCACTCTCTGACCTGAGACGTCACAGAGAGTGCAGAGCAGGAAGACGGCGGATCTGCAGAGGCACGGGGAGAGGTAAGTATCCGGCTGCCGGGGCCCTGAGCAAGCGGGGGAGAAGGGCGGGCGCTGACACCGCTCTCCTCCGCCCATAGCCCAACGGGGTGCGCGACCGCCAGTGGGCCCCCCTGCCTGCTCAGGGCCCCGGCACTTGACCGGGTGCGCCGGGTGCTGACGCCGGCCCTACTTATATCCTACCTGCCTTTTCAATCATAGGGGCGTGCTTGTCATATTCAGTCAAGGGCGAGCGCAGCATTCACTCACTGCTGGCGCCGTCCATGTATTTGAATCCTGTTCCTGACCAGCGCTGATATTGTGGGACGCAGGCGCACTTGTAGATGTCCGGCCGCCTGCGCAGTGAGGCTCTGTGATTACCAGATTCACTGCGCATGCTCTGGGAACATAGCGCGTTAAAGCGCATGCGCAGTGAGGCTGTGTGATTATGACTTTTTCTTCACTTTGAAAATTGTTTAAGTTGGCTGAGGGACTGGGTGGTTTACCTAGGACAAGGAATGGCCATGTGTAAGAAAAACCGCTACTGATTGTAAATTACAGATTCTGTTAACTACAATAAATAAGTTGGTTAACAAGAAACACTTTGATATAGTGCACTACACAATACAGTTCTCTTTTACACACTGTATAGTTTGCTAAAAGGCACACGTTTTAGTGGGAGAGGCCGAAAAATGAACGAGTAATACAACCGTTTATGGATGCTGTAGTGTGGACCCCTAGAGTCAATTCTCCTGGTGGGCCCTAGGCACCCCAGTCCGACCCTGTATGAGGCCTTTACATGGTATCAACGCCTGCGATGAGAACGCCACATCATAGTAATAGCAGAATCACAAATATAAGATTATATGAACAGATTAAAGCAAGATTTCTATTGCTGGCTGCAGAATGAGTTAACTGGGATATCATCAGTGAGTTTGATCTGACTGGAGAAGTAACTACTCTTGTTTTTATTCTTTTGAGCTCCATTCAGCTAATTTATGATTTATCACCTTCCCTGAGCATACATGGAAATCATGGGGTCCCATAGCAGAAGTAATAATTAAGCCCCCACAAAAAAACATTAATATTCAGCGGGGTCACAGAAGAGCATACCTCACAAGTTTGCAACCCTTCCATAGTAATTTTGCCCCAATTGAAGCCCCCTAGTGTTCCCACGTACTAAGATACTCCTTTAATGGCCAAAAATGTGCCCCCAAACACAGTAAGATACCCCCACAGTGAATTTCTCCACTGTACCCTCCACACATACAGTATGATGACTCTACAGTACCCCCGCAAAGTATGATAAACCCCAGTGACCTCTACACAGTATGATGGCCCCCGCATAACCCTCCACACAGTATAATGGACCCCGCACAGCCCTCCACACTGTATAATGGTCCTCATACAGTGTAATGGCCCCCACTATCCACCCAAGCAGTATAATGACCCCCATCAGCCACTTATACAGTATAATGCCCCTCACCACACAGCCCTCCAAATAGTATAATGGCCCAAACACAACGCTCCAAATAAAATAATAGTCCTCACATAAGCCTCTAAACAATATAATAGTCCCCACCCAGCCCTCCAAATAATATAATGGACCCCACATAGGCCTCCAAATAGTATAATAGTCCCCATACAGCTCTTCAAATAATAGAACGGTCCCCACATAGCCCTCCAAATAGTATGATAGCCTGACACATAGCCATTCAAATAGTAGTATAATGGCCCCCACAGAGCACTACAAATAGTATGATGCTCCCCACATAATCCTCCAAATAGTAGAATGATGGCCCCCACATAGTTCTCCAAATAGTATGATGGTCCCCAAGACAGCCCTAAAATTAGTATTTTAGCACCCCAAATATGATGATGCCCCCCAAATAACCCTTCAAATAATATGATGGCCTCCAAGTAGCCCTACAAATAGTATCATGGCCTTCCAGTTTGCCCTCCAAATAATATGATGGCCCTCACAAACTACTTATTAATTAAAAAAAAAATACTCACCTCTCCCCATTCCCCTGCTGTTCTGGTCTTTGCAGCATGTGGTTTGAAACTATGCTCAGCTCGGCACAGTGGACGCGATTTTGGGACGTTATCACGTCCACTGAGCTGAGACATCAGAAGCACAGAGGAGAATGATGGAGGAGGGAGCAGACGGTTCCCTCCTCCATCATTCCTTTCAATTGTATCTGCATCCAGAATGTGGATACAGTTGAAAGTGTGATGCTGGATGCGGGGGGCCCGATGCCTGTGCTGACATCGCCACCTGTCTCACAGTTGCAAAGCAGCTGCGGGGTCTGCCATTATTAGCGGTATGCCAGTGCCATTGTTATGTGACATGAGCCCCGGGAGAGCCAGTGCCGAGACAGCTGGTACAACACCAACACCGAAGGTGAATATAAGTGTTATTTTACTGGGGAGAAACATAGGGATTTAGAAGGGGTTGTCTGATTAGTGAACATCCCCTTTAAGTAATCAAGTTCATTAAAGGGGTTGTCCACTACTGCACATCCCCAGCTTATTACATTTAGGACTTCAGCACCGCTTTTTCCGGACATTGCTATGACTTGTTATGTCCTCTGCAGCCAATTAGCAGATGTTGGTCAATAGTCTGTCAGGACGGACATCTGCTCTGAAGAAATAGAGTTTTTGAGACTTGTAGACATTATGGAATAACGTCCATAAAAATATCCCAAGCCGGTATTGGTCCTCCAAGAAGCATGAAGCCCTCGCTGCTACTAACTTACTCCCATACCTGGATCTACCTAGATGATGAAAACACTTGGACTGTAAGGTACAAATCAGGTGAAATTATGAAACCTGGAGGGAATGTCACTTCAGGTTGTGCGTAGATATCCGTAGATAGAAGTCGTTATTTATCCGCCATTAATGAAATGTTTTGTCCATTTTTGCTCCACAAATCTGAGGCCGATGAATGGGGGAATGGCACCAATGCTATGGAGAATGCCTTGAAAATTGAAAAGGGCGTAAATAAGGCTCTGCTGGACCTCCACAAGATTGCTATGGACCATGCGGACCCTCATGTAAGTGACTCCCCCATAGCGTATAGATACCGCGTGTTCATTTTATAAAATATCCTCCATGAAGGAACAGTTCATGTATCTTCTGTGACCTCCATATTGTGCTGTTCCTGGAAATGTAATACCACCTGACTACTAGATGTCACGTTCCCCTTTATAATGGGGGGTGTTCCAACACAAGCTGCATATTATGGCACTGTTATAAAGCTATGGGACAATTCATTAGTGTATTTGCACCTTTTTTTTCTAGTTTTTAGTGTTTTTCATTTGCGCCTTGTTCTTCTTTTAATTTGCGCCTTTTTGAAGTCTGCAGCGTTCCCTTTTTTTTCATTGATCATTATGGGGTTTCCGGCTAATTATCTAATTGTGACTTTTTAAAAAGTTGTCACATTTTTACTCAAATATATTTCAAGTGATTTTGTGTTCTGTAGTCCGGGAGGTTTTTTTGCACAAACTTTGCAACATTTTAGCATGCCACTTTTTTGCGATACAAAGACACAAAAAGGTTTAAAGACAAAAAAAATACAGTTTTGATTTTGGGCAAAATCCATGAACCAGGTGCGCCACTTTCAGGAATTTGGCACAAAAAAATCAAATGATACAAAAGAGAAAAGGGACTTGAAAAAATACAATGTTGTATTGGGCCCTATGACGGCACAGCACAGATTTTAGTAAAGGTAAAAGGTAAAAAACAAGCAAAATGATGACTCGGACCCTCTGATTTTCGAGGTATAAGACTACGTCCCCACAATGAGCTTCTAGTGAGTTTTAGATATAGCAGATTTTCTGCCCCATTAAGTAAAATAGGTTACTTGAATTTTTTTCGAAAATATACAGCATAAAAAACTCACCCAAAACTCATTGTGAGAACGTAGCCTAAGGGTATGTGCACATCATTTAGACGCCGGTGAGTTGTCCTTGGTGAAGCTCTGCCACCGGTGGTTTTCACTCTATACTTTAAAGGGAACCTGTCATGTCCCTAAACGCTATTAACCTGCAGATATGGGGTTAATCTGCAGGTTTATAAAGCTGCCGGGCGTCTTACTGAAAGGCCGGCTACCGGGAGGAAATGCACTTTATTCCCCACGGCAGCCTCCAGCTTTCAGTCATAGAGGCGCGGCCGGCGTGGCTTCAGTCATTGTTCAGTACATAGTGAGCGGCGGCTATAACCGCACCCTGGCACTGACTGACAGCCGGCTAAGCGGCCCCTGTAACCGCTCCCTGTAAAGACTGACAGCCGGATCTGTACTGATGTACTGCTGAGCTGTCAGTCAGTGCCGGGGCGTTGTTACAGCTGCCGATCACTGTATATTGAGCGGTATCTGAAGTTGCGCCGGAAGTGTGGCACCCCAGGGGTCTGGTTTCCACAGTAATAGCAATATTACGTCTGTGAGCAGGTGGGAGGTTTCCTGGTCAGACATCCTATGCATGCCACACCTCCTGCCCAGTCCTGGGAGGGGAAGAACTTCCCCTATATAAAGCTGGGGCTGAGGCAGGGTTAGAAGAGAGTGAGAGAACACAGACAGAGACACAGTCTGGTCTGTAGTGGAGCAGCTTTAGGAGCAAGAAAGATCAGGAGCTGTGTGGGAGCTGTGCTAAAAGAGATCAGGGGCTGGAAGCTGTAGAGCTCGCCCTGATTGAAGAGTTCTTACCGGACCCGGAGTCCGAGGCTGTGGGGACTAATCCTTACCCAGCAGCAGAAACCGCCCGGCAGGGGATTTCAGGTCCTCTGGCCAAGAAACCCGAAGGCACGGTCACACGCAAGGGACCAGCACCGCCGTCGTGGAGCGGAAGCTACCAGAAGGCCCCGAGTCACCGGCCATACGGGTGAGCACCACACGGTACACTCAGGGACGTGGGCTACTTTTACCCGCCTCTAGCAAGGTAGCCAGAAGAGTACGATTAGTTGGGGAGGCCTACAACTCCACCTGGCCAGGGAAGATTCCATCTGCTCACAGACTGACCAGGCCCCGATCGCTAGCCAGTACTCCGGGAGGGTCTACCTTTGCCACCAGTAAAGACCCTGAACTACACCGCACCGTCTCTGAGTGTTTCATCATCCACGTCCGCTGCCCTGAGGCCATACCCCTCCCGTTGGGGGTTATACCATCCCCGCTGCACAACCGTACCACCGGCCTCAGCGGTCTGCCCTGCAGCGGCGGTCTCATGACCGCATTCAACGGGTGGCGTAGTCGAGCAATATAACATCTACTGCTAAATACTGCCGCTCAGTTTGACTCCCTGGGCACGGACCGGGTCACCGCCACGAGACTACTACCCCCATCTGATCCGGCTCCGGGTAAGCCCCCGTGCGCGCGATGCCGCACGACACAGCAGGCCCAGGGGCGCGTCAACTTTTGGCGTAGTCGGCAGGATTCCGTGACAGCAACCACCGGGTACTGCGCGCCTGAAAAAGAGACTTTTAAACTTACCTGTGGTGAAGATTCCCGCCATCCGACGCCATCTTCCACCTCCTTCCCGCCATCCGTGGAGTTTTCCCGCCGTTGGACGCCATCTTCTGCCTTCTTCCCGCCATACATGGAGTTTTCCCGCCGTTGGACGCCATCTTGAAGACGCCGCGCAGGAAGAAGAGGGGCGTGGACTCCGAAAAGCCCGCGAGAACTGAAGCCCCGCCTCACGTCCGGACGTTGCGTAAGGTCCTGGAAGGAGCCCAGCAGACGCCGACGTCATAGGAGTGCGACGGAAGGTCCTCGACCCTGACGATCCACTGCGGAGCCGCGGCCTACGGAAGAGGATCATCGCAAGGTAGGCCACGGTCCACTAGGGGGGAGGAAGATGTCGGATACGGAGGAGAGCTTCACTGCCGCAGCCACCGCCAGCGCCACCGCTGCTGCGGTCATGCCTTTCACTATGCCCTATATCCCGGGGGCAGCCTGGCTACCCCAGTACTCAGGGGAGTCACATACCCTGAATGACTTTAGAGAAAAGCTGGATAGCCTCTTCCAGGTGTACCCCCTCACAGAAGAGCAAAAAGTGAGCATCCTGGTGGCCCAACTAACCGGGGCAGCCCAAAGGGAGGTAAAGTCCTGGCCGCCTGGGAGGAGGACTGTCGCAGGGATATTAACCCGGCTGAAGGACACCTTTGATACCCGCACCTCAGCTGAGATTAAGCTTAGATTCTACGGGTGCAAACAGCGAGCACATGAGAATATAAGGGACTATGCACTAAACCTACAAGAGGCCCTGAGAGCCATTAAGCAGACCGACCCTGACGGCGTGGGAAACGAGGACAGGCTGTTGACCGAACAATTTATAGAGGGACTATATTGCAATGCCCACCGAACCCAGTTGCGGGCAATGGCCTTACAGGATCCTCATCTGGACTTTGCACAGTTCAAGGACAGAGCCATTCGGGTGCTCCGAGAACCGGCACCGGGTGGCGTTGTGACCCACAGGCGCCCTACTACCGCTTACCACCAGGAGGCGGCGCCCTTGTCGGCAGGGCCTGTGGGGGCTGATGCGCAGGCTTTGAACAATGACCCGGCTCCAGACCTGCACCATCAGGTCCAAGAGCTAGCTAAAAGCGTAGCTGCGCTAACCCGAACTGTGCAGTCTTTACAGGTTGCTGCTCCAGGGAAGATCCAGCTGGCATCCGGACCGGAGGACATCCCGTGGCGTCGACCAAGGAGGACCCCACCGGCCAGAGGAAGACCCAGCGACCGATACAACGAGGACGGACAGCCCATCTGCCGCCGCTGCAATCAACCCGGACATATGGCAAGGTACTGTCCTTTAAACTGGCACAACCTCGGGTAGAGGGCCAACCCCTAGGAATAAGATCACCAGGCCCATCGAACTGGCGTGACAAATATGTGGGAGGACGTCCAGTCTTGCCTGTGGTACTGGATGGCATTCCTATGAGTGCCCTACTTGACACCGGGTCACAGGTCACCACCATCCCGTACGTGCTCTTCAAGCAGTACTGGAATGACTCGGATATAACCCGCTACCCTGACGACGACTTGAGTATCATCGCCAGCAATGGTCAACCCGTGCCACAGATCGGATTCAAAGAGATGACCATTAAAATCGGTAGAGTCGAACTGGCAGCACAGGGACTGATCATTGTAGACATTGACAAGCGCGAGAGTCACCCAAAGATAACGCTAGGAACTAATGTGATTGAAAATTGTCTTGCAGAGGTGATTTTCATTTTACAGCAGGTTGCCAAGAACGCCAGCTCCGGCCAGCAGCGAGTGCTCCAAAAAGAGATCCGGGCACTGATGCGGCGGCAACAGGTGGAACTCTCCGGTGGTGAGATTGGAAGCGTGAGAATGTGTGACCCTTTCCCTATTGCCATGCCCCCAAAAAGTGAAATGATGATTTGGTGCCGGGCAGCTATTGGTCTAAGAGGTAGAGACTACCAAGCAATGGTAGAACCCGTCTACTCAGACAGTAGGCCCACCATTTTGACAGCACGGGGGGTGGTTGATGTACGCCATGGGAGGGTGCCCGTTCGCATAATAAACATCGGGAAGAGAGAAGTACACCTGCCCCGGTATGCCACGCTAGCTAAATTGTTCACCATAAACCAGAATTCTGTACAGGCCGTGGAACCCTTGCCTCCATCTCAACCAGAGGAAGGTAACGGCTCTAAGAAAACAATAGAGGACTGGTGTCAGCAACTACATTTGGGTACTGACTCCACTCCCTCACACCAGAAACAGGGAGTCTATCGGGTGGTTCAAGAGTACGAGAGAGTGTTTAGTAAACACCCGTTAGACTTCGGGCGAGTAAAGGGGGTAGAACACCATATCCCCACGGGAGACCATCCTCCCATAAAGGAGAGATACCGACCCGTACCCCCTGCACACTACCAATACGCCAAGGGGATGCTTAGAGACATGAAGGAGGCTGGGGTAATTAGGGATAGCTGTAGCCCCTGGGCAGCTCCACTGGTTTTGGTTAAAAAGAAAGACAACACCATGAGAATGTGTGTAGATTACCGGAAAATCAACCGTATCACACACAAAGATGCGTACCCCTTACCAAGGATAGAGGAGTCTTTGGCTGCTTTAAGATCTGCTAACTTCTTCTCTACTTTGGATCTCACTAGCGGGTCCTGTCAGGTTCCTGTAGCAGAGGCGGACCGGCAGAAGACCGCATTCACCACCCCGATGGGACTTAGCGAGTTTACCTGCATGCAGTTTGGACTCTGCAACGCACCAGGAACCTTCCAACGGTTGATGGAATGCTGTCTGGGACACCGAAACTTTGAGACGGTCCTGTTATACCTGGACGATGTCATCGTCTACTCCAAGACCTACGAGGACCACCTGAAACACCTGGCAGAAGTGTTCAAAGCCCTGGCAAACTACGGCCTGAAGGTGAAACCCTCCAAGTG
This sequence comes from Phyllobates terribilis, assembly GCF_046119375.1. NCBI lineage: Eukaryota > Metazoa > Chordata > Amphibia > Anura > Dendrobatidae > Phyllobates > Phyllobates terribilis. The sequence continues at coordinate 373,894 of NW_027363384.1, read as the reverse complement.
TCACCTCCTGAAACCAAAGGTGCAGTACCTGGGACACGTGGTGAGTGCTGACGGAGTGGCTCCCGACCCTGATAAGATCACCACAATTAAGGAATGGCCAAGCCCCTCCAGCGTAAAGGAAGTGCGGCAGTTCCTCGGGTTGGTAGGCTACTACCGAAGGTTCATTCCGGGTTTCACCAAAAAGGCAGCTCCTATGCAGGACCTCCTGATAGGCCAGTCCAGGAAGGCCAAGAACCAGAAGCCGCCCTTCAGATGGGAGAAGTTGGAAGAAGAGTCCTTCCGCCAGCTGAAGATGGCCCTCAAGGGGGATGAAATCCTGGCGTACCCTGATTACAGCCAGCCCTTTATCCTCTACACCGACGCAAGTAACATCGGGCTAGGAGCCGTACTGTCCCAGATCCAGCAGGGGAAAGAACGGGTAATTGCTTACGCCAGCCGAAAACTGCGACCCACCGAAAGAAACCCTGAGAATTACAGCTCATTCAAGCTAGAATTCCTGGCAGTGGTGTGGGCAGTCACCGAACGCTTTAAGCACTACCTCGCCTCTTCCCGGTTCACCGTGTACACGGATAACAACCCGTTGACACACCTGGATACGGCAAGACTCGGTGCCCTGGAGCAGAGATGGATGGCCCGCCTGTCCAACTTTGAGTTCACAATCAAATACCGGGCAGGACGCTCCAATACCAACGCGGATGCCTTGTCCAGAATGCCAAACCTACCGGACGTGGGGGAAGATCCAGAGGAACTGGAAGAAGTTGAACTTCCCGCGTTCCACCGGCATGGGACTATCCAGTATTCCCACCGTGTAAGGAGTAAGCAATCCGCTACGTTCAACCCCTTACCTCATTACAACTGGGCGGAAACGCAAGACAGTGACCCCGCCGTCCGACTGGTGAAGGAGATGCTGACTCAGCCAGATGCCCGCCTTGACCCAGACGCTCCGGAGGAGGCCAAGCAACTGTGGATTGAGAAGAGTCGACTGTTCCTTTACAAGGGGAAGTTGTGCCGCAGAATGGTTAACTCCCGGACGCATGAACTGATCTGGCAAGTAGTGGTGCCAAGAAGAGACGCGGCTATGGTGCTGGAGGCATACCACAACGGAGCTGGGCACTTCGGATGGAAGAAGCTGGAGTTCCTGCTGCGTGCGCGGTTCCACTGGGTAGGCATGAGAGGAATCATCGAGAGGTGGTGCAGAGACTGTGGCCCGTGCCACCTAAGAAGGAAGGACCGTGCCAGCCAGAAGACTCCCTTGCAGCCCATCATCACCCGACAGCCACTGGAACTGGTAGCCCTGGACCATGTGAAACTGGCTCCAAGCAGATCTGGGTATGTCTACGCCCTCACAATCGTAGATCATTACTCCCGGTTCCTGGTGGTGGTCCCGGTCAAGGACTTAACGGCTCAAACATCAGCTAGAGCTTTCCAGCAGCACTTCTGCCGTCCACACGGATACCCAGAGCAGGTGCTGACGGACCAAGGACCAGCCTTTGAAGCGGAAGTCTTCCAGGAGTTCTGTACTCTGTATGGCTGCCGGAAGATAAGAACAACACCCTATCATCCGCAAACCAATGGGCTCTGCGAGAAAATGAACCAGGTGGTGATAGATCTTCTGAAAACATTGCCCCTGGAAGAACGCAGTCTGTGGCCTGAGAAACTGCCTGATCTGGTGGACCTATACAACCACATCCTGGTAGGTTCTACCAACTGTACCCCGGCTTACCTAATGAGAGCAAGACCTGGTAAGCTTCCTGTTGATCTGGAGATGGGAGTCCTGACACCCGAGGACACTTCACCAGAAGCAGACTGGGACACAGAAAGGCAGCAGCAGTACCGGAAAGTACAGGAGAGCGTGGAGCGAAGTCTCTGTCAAGCTAGAGAAAGACAGGAGAAGACTTACAACCAGTATGCTCCCGCTGTTCCCCTGGTACCTGGAGAGCAGGTCTTGAAGAGGAAGAGACGCCTCCACAAGTTGGACGACCAGTGGGAGAAGGACCCGTACACCGTACTGCCCTCAAGCCATGAGAACCCGAAAGTCTGCATAATCAGTAAGGACGGAGGAGAAACCACAGCCATTGTCTCCCGAGATCACCTGAAGAAGTGTCCCGAACAGCTACGAAGCCCTGAAGAAGAACAAGAAGAGCCTCGACCCGCAGAGGAAAGGGAAGATATGGTCAGTACTGTGCTCGGAGACTTCCCTCGGTCTTGGACTCAAGTCAATGGCGCTGTTGTGGTACCCGTCCTCACCTTCCTCCAACCAGCATCTCAAGTACCTACAGAGAAACAGGTAGAGCTGGAAGAGCAGCCGGTCCAGGAGGCAGAAGACCCCACACAAGCAGACCAGGAGGATCAACCCTCTGCTTATAGTGAGCCTGCCGTGCCCCTAGTGAGCCAAAGAGCCCGTAGACAGCTGCCCAGTTTACCTTTGACAGCTCCTACACCCCGTAGCTCAGGACCAGTCAGTCAGCTCCGTAGGTCCACTAGAGCCACTAGAGGCCAGTTGCCCGTACGTTGGAGGATCTAAGTGTTTAGACTGTTTATTTGTATTTACCTGTTTTCTGTTACCTGTAAATAATTGTGTATTTTTAGTTATTTTATAGGTGTCATTTAGGGATTATCCGGAATCCTTTGTACATATGTTTGGAGCGTAACCCAGGAAAGGACAAAGACTGTTAAGGACTCGGGGCAGGACAGACCCCTACCTGGTTACGGCTCCCGGTCTCTTGGTGAAATGGACACCTTTGTTTTCTTCAAAGACTGCACCCGGTTGCGGACATGCCGTGACCATCCTAATGTGTTCTTCTTTATTGTACTGTTTCTGTTTTTACTTGTTATGTTTTACAAAAATATGTTTAGTCCCGGAGTACTAAATTTTACTAGGGGGGAATGTGGCACCCCAGGGGTCTGGTTTCCACAGTAATAGCAATATTACGTCTGTGAGCAGGTGGGAGGTTTCCTGGTCAGACATCCTATGCATGCCACACCTCCTGCCCAGTCCTGGGAGGGGAAGAACTTCCCCTATATAAAGCTGGGGCTGAGGCAGGGTTAGAAGAGAGTGAGAGAACACAGACAGAGACACAGTCTGGTCTGTAGTGGAGCAGCTTTAGGAGCAAGAAAGATCAGGAGCTCTGTGGGAGCTGTGCTAAAAGAGATCAGGGGCTGGAAGCTGTAGAGCTCGCCCTGATTGAAGAGTTCTTACCGGACCCGGAGTCCGAGGCTGTGGGGACTAATCCTTACCCAGCAGCAGAAACCGCCCGGCAGGGGATTTCAGGTCCTCTGGCCAAGAAACCCGAAGGCACGGTCACACGCAAGGGACCAGCACCGCCGTCGTGGAGCAGAAGCTACCAGAAGGCCCCGGGTGGATCAGGGAAATGCTGTAGATATAGTATATCTTGACTTCAGCAAAGCATTTGACAAAGTATCTCACACCATCCTTATTGAAAAAATGACCAAGTATGCAATGGACCAGGCAACTGTTAGGTGGATTCATAACTGGCTTAGTGATCGGACTCAAAGGGTGGTTGTAAATGGCTTCACATCCAGCTGGATGAATGTCTCAAGTGGGGTACCACAGGGCTCCGTCCTGGGACCTGTATTGTTCAACATCTTTATCAATGATTTAGATGAAGGAATTGAGGGTAAACTGATTAAATTTGCTGATGACACAAAGCTAGGAGGGATAGCTAATACTAGAGAAGAGAGAGAGAGGATTCAAAAAGACCTAAATAAACTGGAGCAGTGGGCAGCAACCAATAGAATGGTTTTTAACAGGGAAAAATGCAAAGTACTACATCTGGGCAATAAAAATGAAAAAAGCATATACAGAATGGGAGGAATAGAGCTAAGCAACAGTACATGTGAAAAAGACTTAGGTATACTAATAGATCATAGACTGAACATGAGTCAACAGTGTGATGCAGCAGCAAAAAAGGCAAATACAATTCTGGGATGTATTAACAGATGCATACAGTCTAGATCACGTGAAGTCATTATCGGTCTTTACTCCTCTTTGGTCAGACCTCATCTGGTATACTGTGTACAGTTTTGGGCACCACATTTTAAAAAAGACATAGACAAACTGGAGCAAGTTCAGAGAAGAGCGACCAGAATGGTGACTGGTCTGCAAACCATGTCCTATGAGGAACGGTTGCAGGATTTGGGAATGTTTAGCTTGCAAAAAAGAAGACTGAGAGGAGACTTAATAGCTGTCTACAAATATGTCAAGGGCTGTCACATTGTAGAAGGATCATCTTTATTCTCATTTGCACAAGGAAAGACTAGAAGCAATGGGATGAAACTAAATGGGAGGAGACACAGATTAGATATTAGAAAAAACTTTTTGACAGTTAGGGTGATTAATGAGTGGAACAGGCTGCCACGAGAGGTGGTGAGTTCCCCTTCAATGGACGTCTTCAAACAGAGGCTGGACAGACATCTGTCTGAGATGATTTAGTGAATCCTGCTTTGAGCAGGGGGTTGGACCAGATGACCCAGGAGGTCCCTTCCAACTCTACCATTCTATGATTCTATGATTCTATGAGTCACCGGCCATACGGGTGAGCACCACACGGTACACTCAGGGACGTGGGCTACTTTTACCAGCCTCTAGCAAGGTAGCCAGAAGAGTACGATTAGTTGGGGAGGCCTACAACTCCGCCTGGCCAGGGAAGATTCCATCTGCTCACGGACTGACCAGGCCCCGATCGCTAGCCAGTACTCCGGGAGGGTCTACCTTTGCCACCAGTAAAGACCCTGAACTACACCGCACCGTCTCTGAGTGTTTCATCATCCACATCCGCTGCCCTGAGGCCATACCCCTCCCGTTGGGGGTTATACCATCCCCGCTGCACAACCGTACCACCGGCCTCAGCGGTCTGCCCTGCAGCGGCGGTCTCATGACTGCATTCAACGGGTGGCGTAGTCGAGCAATATAACATCTACTGCTAAATACTGCCGCTCAGTTTGACTCCCTGGGCACGGACCGGGTCACCGCCACGAGACTACTACGCCCATCTGATCCGGCTCCGGGTAAGCCCCCGTGCGCGCGATGCCGCACGACACAGCAGGCCCAGGGGCGCGTCAGAAGCTTTAACCCCTTTCTGACATTGTGCATAATAATACGTCCCTGTGCCCTGGGCCTTATGGACCAGGTACGTATTATTACGACACAGGCTGTGCGGGATCAATCGCCACCGGTTGTCAGCTGATTTTGACAGCTGACACCCGGCACTTTAACCCCCTAAATGCTGCGATCGCAGCATTTAGCAAGTGAGTGGAGGGACAGAAGCACCTCTGCTCTTGGATCGGAGACCCTGCGCTGTCCTCACGGGGTCCCGATCGTTGCCATGGTGACACGATGTCATCATGACGACACCTGTGTCACCAGGCACCAGCAAGTTAGTTTGACCATGCGCAGTGCATGATCAAACTAGCTTGTGTCTGCAGCACTGACAGTTTACAAGGTATAGCAGTGATCCTGCACTGCTATACCTTAGAACTGCGATCAGCCTGCTGAAAGTGAAAGTCCCATAGTGGGACAAAGTAAAAAAAGTGAAAAAAAAGTTGTAAAAATATTTTTTTAAAAATAAAAAAATAATAAAAAAATAAAATATTATTATGAAGAAAAACAATAAGAGTACACATATTTAGTATCGCCGCATCCGGAACGACCTGATCTATAAAACTGTCCCACTAGTTAACCCCTTTAGTGAACACAGTAAAAAAAAAAGAATCAAAAAACGGTGCTTTATCATCATACCAACGAACAAAAAGTGGAATAAAACGCGATCAAAGAGACGAATATAAATAAAAATTATACCACTGAAAACATCATCTTGTCCCGCAAAAAGCAAGCCACCATACAGCTCCATCAGCCAAAAAATAAAAAAGTTATAGCTCTTAGAATAAAGCGATTTTTTCTATGAAATAGTTTTTATTGTGTAAAAGCGCCAAAACATAAAAAAAGATATAAATGCAGTATGGCTGTAAATGTACTGACCCGAGGAATAAAGCTGCCTTATTAATTTTACCACACGCAGAGCTGCATAAAAAAAACTAAAAAAACAATTACTGAATTGTTGGTTTTTGTTTATTCTGCCTCCCAAAAATCAGAATAGAAAGCGATCAAAAAATGTCACATGCCCGAAAATGGTACCAATAAAAACATCAACTTGTCCCGCAAAATACAAGCTATCACATAACTCTGTCGACCGAAATATGGAAAAATTATAGCTCTGAAAATATGGCGATGCAAAAACTAGTCTTTGCAAAAAAAAAAGTTTAGTGTGTGACAGCTGCCAAATGTAAAAACCCGATATGAATCTGGTATCACTGTAATCGCACCGACCCGAAGAATAAAGTCATCTAATCACTTAAACCGCACGAGGAACGGTGTAAATAAATAAATAAAACCAATTCTTCACCTGCTGTTGGTTTGTTCATTCAGCCTCCCAGAGTTCGCAATATGGCTCTGCCCACATTTATCCTGTGCTCTACGCTCAGCGCTTACACCGGGGTTTCCATGTAAATCTCTGAAATACGTGATCCAGACGGAGCCTCCGGCGGAAGATTCCCTGTAATGAGGCAGATGGAGGCACCGTCTGGCCTGTGATCCCACAGTGTCCGTCTTTTTATTAGGCGTGAATAAAAGTGCCGTCGGCCACAGTTTTGCGAGCCTCTGATAAAAAGAACACCGCTGAACAGAGGCCACACAGAGTCCAGAGTAATTAACAAATAAAGTAGCACACTGCAAGGCTAAGTATGTAAACATGAAATATGGAATATGAATAGCATTACTGCTGTAGAAAATAGAAATAAATGAGAAATCTTAGCACATAAATTGGCCAATTCATGTGTATCTGGCAGCCGCGGTAAGGCGTTTCTCAGTGCCAGGACCCTACCAATGTGAATACCTCTCTAAGGGACAGGTACACATGAATTGGCCAATTTATGCGCTAAGATTTCTCATTTATTTCTATTTTCTATAGCAGTAATGCTATTTATATTCCATATTTCATGCTTACATACTTAGCATTGCAGTTTGCTACTTTATTTGTTAATTGTATATGGAGGTAGCTTCTCCTAGTAAGCACCTGTTCACACCTATTTCTCGTATTAGAAGTGCCATCAGTTTTTTCTTTTTACAGATTCCAGAGTTAGGCCGGTTTCACATGTCCTGATATTTCCAGTATCGGAAAAACCGGTACGGGAGATATACGTGTCCATGTGCACCTGTGTGGCAACCGTGTGCCGCATCAGGAGCGCACATTCCGCCACCTGGGAATCAGCAGTACAGTTACCGCTGTTCCCAATCACCGGGTGCTGAATGCTGCCCTCATCATTGTAACCTGCTGGCGCTGTGATTAGCACAACCAAGGGACAATGATGAGAGTAGTAGTCTGCTCCCGCTGTGTCCTAGTGTAAAAATAAGAATAAAATTAAAAAATCCTTATACTCACCTGCCTATCAAAGTAAAAGTGAAGTACCCATAGCTCTTTCTTACATTCAAGCATCTGATGCTGATGCTCAGTCTATGTAGATGGCATCTTAGCTGTTGCTAGGCAACTTCCTTATAAGGTGAGATGCACCTGTAAGATTCCATCACAAGATTCCATCATGACATCACTGCTATTATGACATCATAATTCACAACCACTACTTATACAAGCGTTTACACTTCAGTGTCACTTTGATACCCCGGTGTCATTGTTGTCAGTGTTTAGCTACTTATCTAGTGATATACTGATTGCGCATTTCATTGAAATGTCTGGAATTTCTCCAGACAGACTTCAGGAGTTGGCACTACTCCAGGGGATTCTTACCACCTATACCCCTAACTGTGTGCTACCACTACCCGATGGCGTCCTCAGCTTCACTTACCGGCTGGTTATGGAGCTTGTACGGGACTGCTTGACCAAATACTACCAAGGTCGTATTACCTCAGAATATCTTCAGCATTTACAGCAGAACATCAGGACATTAGTACAACAGGTAAATAGCAGACAATCTGCACAAATTATTATTATTATGTCTAGTTGGTCTCCCTTACTGTATAGTGGTATTATTGGTAGTAATAAAATTTAGACTTTCTTCAGTGTCAGGCAGGGTCATATTTGTAATAGAGATCCCCATTTTGGGAAGAGGGTGTAAAAGTGCAGCATGAGCCTGTATGATTCAAATGTCAGGGCTAGATTTCATTCCTAGTCCAGTCCTTGTCCCTTAGTAAAGACACTTCATTTAGCACCTTAATCCGGATTTCTTATAAATATGTAATTATGATTTTTATTGTGTATAACAAATATTAATAATTTATCTCAGACCATAGAACTAGCCTCACTGATTAGAAATGTAAAGTACCCACAGTTCTTTCTTACATTCAAGCATCTGGTACTGATGCACAAACTATGGTTTTGCCACCTTAACTATTGCTAGGAAATTTCCTTTCACGGTGAGATGCCCCGTTAAGATTCCATCACAAGATTCCATCACGACATCACTGCTATTATGACATCATAATTCACCACCACTAATTATACAAGTGTTTTTATGCTGTATAAAAAATAATAATAATAATAATACAAATCAAATAATAATAATGGAATACAAGTTTATTTACAGAAAATTGTTCTTTAGATCGACACCAATATAATATATAAAATGTACCAAATGTGTAGTAATTGTAGCTGCAGATAGACAGGAGTAAAATGGTGACATAAATGGCCTCCTCCATTCTGCACTTTCTCTCATGATTTTCCTTTTGTATTTATTTCCATCTTTATAGGCTGAAGAAAAAGCCCAAAGTGGAAAATTGGCCTTTTTTAAACAACTGGCCCAAAATGTCCTGAATATACTGGAGAGTCCGGCCCGCTCACTGGAGCACCTGGTAAGGAGCCATCATCTTCTATATCACATGTCCTTGCTTGTCCCCTCCAGGCAGGCACAGGATATTTCATGACCGCCTGTCCCTGCGGCTCCATCATCTGTGATGGCAGTCTGTACTCAGCGGTGGGAGTTTGTATTTCTGCCTCTGTTTTGCTCGATCATCACAATCTTCCTTCTTGTAAATGCTGCAATTCTGATAACAGAGATCAGTTGTATATACAAGTACCTTATATATTATTGTTGATTTACTGGAGGGAGTGGCTGTGTATAGTCCGTCCAATACTGAAATTACCAGTAAATCCAATGTTTAGTCCTTCCTATCTATTGTATATGATAATTTAGTATTTGTGAAATGTTATACTAATTGTACATATTATAACCATCAGGAAACATCCGAAGGTGACTCCGAAGAGGGGCAAACCGTGAACATGCCTGACCCTAATATTAGTCAGTTAGAGCTAAAAACTGATCTGATTGAAGGTAAGCCGATCATCTAATATTTTACATTCAAATATCCAGATATTATAGAGAATGGCAGAGAATATGTAGATTTACTCTTCATTCCCTGTAATGGAGAGGGATCATGTAATTCTACTTCACGCCTGTGTGGTCTTCTCGGCTCCAAAATGAGGGTCATAGATCCCCAATCATGTAATTGTTCAAAAATACCACATTTTGAAGACTATAAGATGCACCGGACCATAAGAAGCAGGTGAAATTTTGGAGCGGAAAATAGGAAAAACATTTTTTTAATAAAATGGTGGAGCAACTTATAATCCAATTTTGTGGTAACTTTTCTAGGGGAAAGGCGGCGGAAAGATGGCAGCAGCAGGAGTGGGGTGATGCTGCACTGAAGTCCCTGCACTTCCATGGTTTTCAATCTGGTGGACCTTGGGAAAATCTCCACCGGAGGTGGCGCATGCACAGATTGAGATCTCGGGAGACAAGATCTCAATCTGCATGCGCCATCTCCAGAATCCATTTTTCCGAAGTCCACCACACTGAAAATCATGGAAGTGCGGAGTCTCCGGCGACATTTTCTGAAAGCCCAGGGGCCGCTGCATCCTTGCACCGCCGAACACCCCCTCCTCCCAGCCTGGGGCCCACAGCATCGCCCCACTCCTGCCGCCGCCAGCTTCCTGCAGCAGTGACCCTGCGTCCTGGGGCCTCGCTTCACCGCAACCCCCCCCCCCCCTCAGTAAGCTACGTTGGGATAAGACGCACCCCCATTTTACAGAAAAAAGTGTGTCTTATAACTTGAAAAATACGGTAATCAGATCCTGAACAATCGCCCAGTGTATCTATCTCTGGATGTGCCATAAATACTGTATATTTAGTATGTGCAGAATACCAGATATCTAGTTTTTATATCATTTACAGAGATCTTGTCATGTCCTTCATTATATGGATGTGTTATATATTAAGTACTGATATAGACTGATACATGACATCTTTTCATTATTTTATCATTATTTTAGAAATAACTGTGTCGACGGCCAGTACTGATGGTGGAATATGTGAGACACCAGAGATCCACGAATCTGCCAGTGTAAGTATCAGAGGAGACGTCTGTTTATCATCAGATAACGGGGTATGAATTACACATATAATATTATACCCCAGATGACAATGGGATATCTTTGCTTTTATGTAGATCAGATCTATTGTGAGTAATGATGGCATTGTTATTCTGCCTCTTCTGTGTGATGCCCCTTATCATACCCTGCAGTACAGTGATATCTATGCATGGGGAATATCCCCTTAAAATATAATACTGTCTGTGGAGGGTCCGGCTTGCATCATGTCCTCTACATCTGCTGCAATGTAATCAGCGTGGACATAATATAGAGGAGAAGTTCCTGCATCTGGAGCTTTTATTTTCCTGCAGATTCTATGTCTTAATGTCATTTCTTATTATTTCTAGGCCTTGACCGGATCATTGAACTTGGAGACAAGTCCTAGTAAGACCGACTTTAAACCAATCAAACTGATCAGCAGTGGAGCTTATGGGTGAGCTTTATGTTTGCATAATATACATTTCCTAGTGTTCCTTATGACAATGCTTCTGTCTCTGTGCCCAGCCCGTACAACAGAGAAATGCTCTGAGTCCATACTGTCCACAAGAGATGAGCGAATCAGGCAAAATTCTAATTTGCTTGTTCACGTGGACTTGTGAAAATACGATTCAAGGAGAAATTAACGTCCCTTATTATGCTCTGGGGCCTCACCAGGCCCCAGAACATAATAAGCATAAGAAACATACTTATACTCCCCTTACTGCTCAATTCTCTAGCCCCTCCACTTCTCACCGTCACCCGTCCGGTCCTCACTGCCTCTTCAGTTTGCCACCGCTCACGCTATGCAAGGACTTCAGGCTTTGAGAAGGTCTGAGAGAGTTCTATGCAAGAGCATAAAAAGTCACAACATTGTGACACCGTGACTGTTCTTGCGCTTGTGCATAATCCTCCCAGATCTCATTAATGTTGGAAGTCCCGTCCCAGTATGAGAGGCATTTGGATTTCAGCATTAGCAGCAGAGATTTGAGGATGCGGCAAGGAACGGACGGTTGAGGCGGAGGGGCCGTAGAAGTGAGTATAAAAATTTGTTTATTTTTAAACTTTTTTATGGCCTTTCAAGATTTTGAAAATGGTGGCCAACGCTTGACATTTTGCTAAATCCATGAGTAAGCAAATTACAAAAAACAAAACAAACAAAAAAACAAAACGCCATTTTGGTGAATGCAGAATTTTGCAAAATCTGAGTAGAATTTAATTCCACTCAAATGTGTTAGCTCATGTCTACTGGCCACATCTATATGTCATTATTTAGGTCAGTTAGGACGTGACATAGATGAGGACCTCGCATAGGTCATCATTTATGTTGTGTAACTTGATGGATTTCTACATGGATTTCTAGTGACATCTAGTAGTAACCAGACAATCATGTGATGAGGTTTATAGACAAAATGTTAGTAAGAATTCATTATAAATCATGGATTTTCCTTCTCTCCAGAGCCGTCCACTTAGTGCGACACAAATACACAAGCCAGCTATTCGCTATGAAGAAGCTGGACAAGGAGAACGTGAATATTCCAAGAAGACTTGAACGTGCCTTTCTAGAGAGGGACATCCTAACATTTGCTGATTGTCCATTTGTGGCCTCCATGTTGTGCTCCTTTCCAACTCCTCATCATCTGTGTATGGTCATGGAGTATGCAGCAGGTAAGTCATATCCATTGTGCCTATATCCAGCCTCAATCTGCTTATCTCTAGCATCTTCTCCATAATCTGAATGTGACCACATGGACGGTTACATGTCCATACTGCATTTACTATAAGTTATCTGTTACCAAGATGCCAGGAAAATCATTATCTCTGTGAAAGTCTCTGGTGAATGTCCTCACTGAGAATGGCAAAAATATCCACTGAGGATAAAAGGAGGATTTGACTCAATTCTAACAGTTTGTATAGATGAGCATTTCACAGAGTAATGAATAAGAGGCTTGCAGATGAGGCACGGCTCTGTCTTTTTATATTGGGTCACTCTGCTTTATACGCTCTACATTAGGCCTCTTTCACGCTTCAGTATTTCTGGTACGTGAGGTGACAGTTTACCACACGTACTGGAGACACTGACACATGTGCGCACATGTCAGTGTTTCCACGGACCGTGTGTCCATGTGATCCACACGTAGACATGTCTGTTTTTGGCCAGCAGGACGGATCACACAGACCCATTCAAGTCAATGGTTCAGTGTAAACACATACTGCACACGGATGCCATCCGTGTGACATGTGTCGGCGCCTGGGAATTAGCGATAAAGTTAGCGCCGGGTGCTAAACGCTGCCCTCATCATTGTCCCCTGCCGGCGCTGCGATCAGAACCAGCAGGGGTTAATGATGAGGGTTGTCTTCTCCCAGTGTATTTCTACCTGTAAAAATAAGAATAAAAAAAAAATCTATACCCTCACCTGTCCTAAATGTCCCCCACTGTAATCCATGAGACCGCTCAGCAGAGGAGCCGGGGAGAATGACTCCTGCAGCGAGCGGCCCCGAATCTGCGCTGAGCTCAGCGAGCGGTGTCCTGTCACTCACTGAGCTCAGCTGAGGTCTGGCGTCGCTCGCTGCAGGAGTCATTCTCCCCAGCTCCTCTGCTGAGTAGTCGCATGGATTACAGCAGGAGATACTTAGGACAGGTAGGTGAGTATAAGGTTTTTTTTTTATTTTATTCTTATTTTTACAGGTGGAGACACCGGGAGCAGACTACAACTCTCATTATTAACTCCTGCTGGTGCTGATCGCAGTGCCGGCAGGGGAAAATGATGAGCGCAGCGTTCAGTACCCGGCTTTTGGGAATAACGCTAACTGTACACTGATTCCCAAACGCCGGTACGTGTGCTCCTGATGCGGCACACGGACATCTCCGACACAGGTTTTTCCGGTACCAGAAATATCCGGACGTGTGAAACCGGCCTTATACAGTATATAAAGCAAAACCACAAATGAGACTGCTGACACCTTTAACTAATTATATATTTATTTATTGCAAGATACATAGTATATATAGCTCATACTTTTTTGGCCAGAATAGTGTCTCTTTTTTGTATGAGTTACCTTGTTATTTTTAAATATTTATTCCACGTGACTAATAAAGATTCATGCTTTTATATGGGATGTTGCTTCATTGCACTTATTTGTGCAGCTCTTGCACCTTTGTGGTTTTGCTTCATAGACATTTAGTGCAGTCCTAGTTACTATTCGGGTATGCTCCAATGGAGGGTTTTTTGCATTATTATACAGTATATCTCTGTGTATGACGTCCTGCCCCAATGTCTCCGCTCATTTCTCATTCACACTCCTCATGGGTCATTTACATTGTAACAAACCCTCTCCTGTCATATTTGCTTTCTGCTGTAGGAGGAGACTGTGGCAGTTTTATGAAGAACTATGGGTGTTTACCTGTCCCCTTGGCTCGTCTGTACATTGCAGAAACGGTTCTAGCTGTGGAATATCTGCACAGCTATGGTGTAATGCACAGAGACCTGAAGCCTGAAAAGTAAGTGACACTTGTAGTATAAGAAAGGGGAAAAAAGATATCGTTTATTATACAATCTATTTGCAACTTGGGGCTGACATCCTCTTTTTTTCACAGCCTCCTGATAACGTCAACTGGTCATATTCAAGTTACAGATTTTGGGCTTTCCAAACTCTGCCTCATGAGACCAACATCAGAGATCTACAAGGCTCCAATTGAGGACATCACCAGAGAGTTCCATGATAAGGAGGTAGGCAGGAACTTGTTCTTTACTCATCTCCTCCATTTCTCCTTCTCTTATACTTTCTCATCTAGAAAACGTTTCCACTGATGTTATTTGTCACAATTATGTTCTCTGATCATTATCTCATTCCTCTGTTTTTTCCAGATTGCTGGCTCCCCTCATTACATAGCCCCAGAAGTTATCTTAAAGGAAGGCTATGGAAGGCCAGCTGACTGGTGGTCAATTGGGATCATCCTATATACATTTCTTGTAGGACGTGTACCATTTTATGGGCCTTCCAAATATGACATTTACAGCCATATTGTCAGGGGTAAGTAAAATAATCTGATTGCTGTGTAATGTCATTGTTATTTGAATAGATTAGTTGTGTGATTTAGTTACTTTTGTTAATATAAAAGATTTTTGTTTTGATAAAATAAATTAAGATGTTTCATTTTCTGTAATATTTGCTTTTTACATAACAGATGACATATATTGGAAACTTACTAATTCGGCTTTTCCAGCCACAGCTCGGGATATCATCATTGAGCTGCTCAGAAAAGATCCAGCACAAAGACTTGGGACAGGTAATGTATATAATACTATTATTAATGACTTATTACACCTCTGTGAACAGAAAATGAATAATGAGGATCAGCACTGAGGTTTTGTTCTCTACCAGCTTGGCCATTCCCCATTCTTCATGCTAAGACTTTCAGTACATCTACTTCACTTCGGCTCTGTTACGTCAACCGTTCAGATTAACGCCCCCTTCACACGTCCGTATAAAATCAGTACTGAAACCAGTACCGGAAAAAAACAGTACTAGTGTCATCAGTGTTTTGAATCAGTGTGCCATCAGTGTGCCATCAGTGTTTTTCCGGTACGGCAAAGAAAAAGAAATGATAAAGTATCTCTTATACTTTGTAATGTTAAACAGATACAGCGTAAGGAAGGCACACAAATGGCACACGGATGCCATCTGTGTGATGTACGTGTTTTTCAGGGTCCCATAGACTTGTATTGGCACTTGTCATCTGTGCTGCCACAAAAAAACAGCAGCATAGATGATAATGGGTACGGGTGGCATACGTGAAAGAAAAATGGATGCCACATGTAGTGCAAACACGGATATGTGTAGGAGGCCTAAGAAACTTGTCTCTTTGACAATAACTATATCACTATTCATTGTTTTCCTTTTCAAGGAGGAGCAAATGAGATCAAATTTCATCCATTCCTGCGTAACTTAGATTTTGACAACCTTCTAAGTCAGAAGTCGCTGTTCATTCCTGATCTTGAGTCAGAAGAGGATACCATCTACTTTGACAGTAAGTAGAATGAGACATCATCTGCAGAAAGCTGCTGTGTGTCTTGTATTTCATTTTAAGTGAGAATCAGTCCCCACCTTGATTCATGATCAAATGGTGACTGTTCAGGACAAAGTATTATGCTAATAATCTCGATTAACTCTTGTACTTTTCAGCTCGATGTAGCAGACATCAACATATTGATTCAGATGAGGGGGACACAAGTGAAGATAATGACTGGCCGGAAAGCCAAAACTTTCTATCATCTTCGCATAGGCTTTCTAAAGTAAGTATGTGACCAATAAGATCCATACAACCTGTAATTAAAATAAAATTGTAAAATATTAAAATATTTTTTTTTCCTCTTTGTATTAGCTCTGTTCCATCCATACCAAGATGATGAACAATGAAGAACCCAAGTCACCTCCAGGGTATTCACCAGAAAGTGCAAAACAGTCAGACATGTGAGCAAATTATTTTTATGGGGTCCATTCTGATATGTGTTCACAACACCAAATTCAAGACGAGTGTAAGTCGATACTAAATCCAGTATCGATGACCACATGATTGCTGATCACCATGTTTCTGACTTGTGATAACGCTGGTGATGAAAGTTGATAACTATGACCAGCTTTAATTTCCAGTTCATTACAGGAAAATAAATATTGCTAGTGATTCTCCATTCTTGCTGGTAGAAGAGGGTCTTGAGCACAGCATCCCCTTCATGTTATTCAGATGTCCTAATGGGCTTTGCAGACAGGTGTTGTATCCGTATCTATTGTTTTCACTTGTAATTTATATGTTTTTCTTCTACCAAACAGACAGAAAGATTCTCCCCCCTCTAAGTCTGAAGACAACCAGACGCAGAAAGATTCTCCCCCTTCTAAATCTGATGACAACCAGACACAGAGAGATTCTCCCCCCTCTAAGTCTGATGACAACCAGACGCAGAAAGATTCTCCCCCTTCTAAATCTGAGGATGACAACCAGACACAGAGAGATTCTCCTCCCTCTAAGTCTGATGACAACCAGACGCAGAAAGATTCTCCCCCCTCTAAATCTGATGACAACCAGACGCAGAAAGATTCTCCCCCCTCTAAGTCTGATGACAACCAGACGCAGAAAGATTCTCCCCCCTCTAAATCTGATGACAACCAGACGCAGAAAGATTCTCCCCCCTCTAAATCTGATGACAACCAGATGCAGAAAGATTCTCCCCCCTCTAAATCTGATGATGATAAGCAGAGGCAGAAAGATTCTCCCCCCTCTAAATCTGATGACAACCAGACGCAGAAAGATTCTTCCCCCTCTAAGTCTGATGATGACAAGCAGTGTTTCACTGCTGAAGGCAGACAGTCATCCATATTGTCAGGTATGTATAGCTCTATAGGTCATTCTATTGCAGCCTGTGTCAAAAAGTGTAATGTGAAAACAGCCCAACATTTCATTTTATAAAAATCCTCACTCTTAGGCTGTGTGCCCACGATGCGTTTTTCAAGCGTTTACGCTGCGGAATTTCTACAGCGTAAACACTTGGGAAACGCTTGGTAAACCTTCCCCCATGGTCTCCAATGCAATTCCGCACTTTCAATGCCCATGCTGCGTATTTTTCCGCAGCGTTTATGCTGCGCTCAAAAATACGCAGCATGTCCATTAATTTTGCGGACGCGCAGCGTAATCGCCGCCATTGACTTGCATTAGAACGCGCTAATTCCGCAAGACTGCATCTGTACTTGCGTAATTGGCGCTTTCTAATGTGCGGATGGTACCCAAGTCTGGAGGAGAGGAGACTCTCATCCAGACCTGGGTACCATAGAATCTGTAAAGAAAAGAATTTAAAATAAAAAATAAAGCTTATAATCACCTTCCGATGTCCTCCCAGTGTTTTGTCCACGCCGTCCGGTCTCTTGCAATGCTCGCGCTGTTGTGAAGGACCTGTCATGACGTCACTGAGTCATGTGACCCATCACATGACTCAATGACGTCACCGCAGGTCCTTCACAGCACCGCGAGCATTGCAAGAGACCGGACGCAGCAGAGATGACACCGGGAAGACACCGGAAGGTGAGTATAATCTTTTTTTTTTCATTTTTTACCATTCTTATTCTTTTTTTTAACTATTACTCGGTCACACTATATAAATCCATGCCGGTTGCATGGATTTAAATAGTGTGACCAACTTGTCAAGCACTTTTCCAAGTGATGCTCAAAATCGTTTGGAAAACTTCTTGAAAAAACGCATGCGAAAGCGCATGTAAAAATGCTGAAAAAACGCTTCTCTCTGGCAGAAAAAACGCATGTAAATCTGCATGTAAATCTGCATACGTTTTTTTCTGCCAGAGAGAGGCAAAAACGCTCTGCATCAAATCTGCTACGTGGGCACATAGCCTCATAGGTTATAATTTTTAATGCATAAGAAGCCATTCAGTCTTCTGCCAAACTGATTCTGAATACTGCACCCATGGCTCCATCTAGGCCTATACTGATCCTTATCACCTTAAGAATGCACTGAGGTTTTAGCTAACTTATTTTAAGATATTACTTGCAGGATGCCGCAGTGTTATCATGTTAATAAGGGGACATAGTTCCCTGGCTAGACACCACATATCGGAAAACCTACAGGTTTCATATTAATCAGTTCACAAGGCAATCTAATTCTCAGACCCTCAGGTGGTTTTATGTATATATGACATATTCTCTCTATTATGGTGCAATAATCAATTACCGGGACTACAGGGTACAAGAATAACAGAATTCTATATAAAGATACAAAGCTAATCTTTTAGGAGTTTATAATATACATCTTTTTCTTGTTTTTTTTATCAGAATCACCAGTTCAGGGGAAAAGAAAATCTGCATCGAAAGATCGACAAAAAACAGAGAAGGTAGAAGAGAGAAGAAGTAGAAGAGGTAAGTGTAACAATAAGCTCCATGTTGCATGATGTCAGTCAGTGAGAAGGAGTCATGTGGAGCAGATATTATCTGTAGGATTACTGACAATGACCCCGTACATCTGTATGGATACGACTCCTCTATCATCCTGTCACAGTGACACTACAGTAGTATCCTCTAATACATACATGTCAAACTCTGGCCCGTGGACCAAACCTGGCCCGCAGGGTGGTTATATTTGACCCACGACAACAGAACCACCACCACTATTTGGGGCCATTATTCTGTATGGAGGACAATGTGGGGCCCATTATACTGTACGGAGGACTATGTGGGGCCATTATTCTGTATGTAGGATTATGTGGGGTCCAAGTTTTTCATTTTGGCCCTCTGTGTGTTTGAGTGTGACATCCCTGCTCTAATATGTAGTCCCATTACTTACATTAGTTATGTCTCTTTGTCTCCTCTCACAGGTTCCACCTTCCGCCGGCTGATATCATCTTGCCGGCGTGGATTATCCAGGGTTGCTCGCTCCATCAGACAAAGCTGCATATTTGCTCCCTGTCATCGGAGCAACACAAACATCTCAATGTGAAAAACCCTTCATGTCTAGTGCCTAGTACAGCATGTCCACCATTAAAGATGCACCTGTGTGGAAGGACTTGTACCATCTACCTGTGGCCTTCTGACCAGCAAGTAACATCTGCAGAAGAAGGCCCTCCAAGAACATCTCTTCATCCTTCCATGTAATTCTTAATAAAAAAAAAACTAAAAAGAATCATTTCAAATTGATTAATGTCCCTTTGCATTTAATGTAATACTACTGACATTTATGGCATATCAGTACTAAACATCATATATGTCTGATGAGAGAATATCGTTTCCATGTTTCATGTTAATCCTCTAATCCTCAGCCAAAAGTGGAAGAGAAGACCAGTGATTCTGTTACATCTACGAATGACAGTCAATCCAGGGAAAAACACCTTCTGATCCATACATTTTTCAGGCACTCTGATCCTTTTACCTTCATGTGGCTCTACTTAAGGTTTATGTATAAGAACCAGTTGGATTCAGTACTGGGCATCCTGGGGGTCCCAGCAGCCACATCCCAATTGTTCAACTAAAAAAGACATACTGTATTATAGTGTGATATATATATATATATATATACACACTGTGTGCAGAATTATTAGGCAAATGAGTATTTTGATCACATGATACTTTTTATACATGTTGTCCTACTCCAAGCTGCATAGGCTTGAGAGCCAACTACCAATTAAGTAAATCTGGTGATGTGCATCTCTGTAATGAGGAGGGGTGTTGGCTAATGACATCAACACCCTATATAAGGTGTGCTTAATTATTAGGCAACTTCCTTTCCTTTGGCAAAATGGGTCAGAAGAGAGATTTGACGGGCTCTGAAAAGTCCAAAATTGTGAGATGTCTTGCAGAGGGATGCAGCAGTCTTGAAATTTCCAAACTTTTGAAGCGTGATCACCGAACAATCAAGCGTTTCATGGCAAATAGTCAACAGGGTCGCAAGAAGCGTGTTGGCCAAAAAAGGCGCAAAATAACTGCCCATGAATTGAGGAAAATCAAGCGTGAAGCTGCCAAGATGCCATTCACCACCAGTTTTGCCATATTTCAGAGCTGCAATGCTACTGGAGTATCAAAAAGCACAAGGTGTGCGATACTCAGGGACATGGCCAAGGTAAGGAAGGCTGAAAAACGACCACCTTTGAACAAGAAGCATAAGATAAAACGTCAAGAATGGGCCAAGAAATATCTTAAGACTGATTTTTCAAAGGTTTTATGGACTGATGAAATGAGAGTGACTCTTGATGGGCCAGATGGATGGGCCAGAGGCTGGATCAGTAAACGGCAGAGAGCTCCACTCCGACTCAGATGCCAGCAAGGTGGAAGTGGGGTACTGGTATGGGCTGGTATCATCAAAGATGAACTTGTGGGACCTTTTCGGGTTGAGGATGAAGTGAAGCTCAACTCCCAGACCTACTGCCAGTTTCTGGAAGACAACTTCTTCAAGAAGTGGTACAGGAAGAAGTTGGTATCGTTCAAGAAAAACATGATTTTCATGCAGGACAACTCTCCATCACATGCATCCAACTACTCCACAGCGTGGCTGGCCAGTAAAGGTCTAAAAGAAGAAAAAATAATGACATGGGCCCCTTGATCACCTGATCTGAACCCCATAGAGAACCTGTGGTCCATCATAAAATGTGAGATCTACAGGGAGGGAAAACAGTACACCTCTCGGAACAGGGTCTGGGAGGCTGTGGTGGCTGCTGCACGCAATGTTGATCGAAAACAGATCAAGCAACTGACAGAATCTATGGATGGAAGGCTGTTGAGTGTCATCATAAAGAAAGGTGGCTATACTGATCACTAATTTTTTGGGTTTTTGTCTTTGCATGTCAGAAATGTTTATTTCTATATTTTGTGCACTGATATTGGTTTACCTGGTGAAAATAAACAAGTGAGATGGGATTATATTTGGTTTTTATTAAATTGTCTAATAATTCTGCACAGTAATAGTTACCTGCACAAACAAATATCCTCCTAAGATAGCCAAATTTTAAAAAAACCACTCCAACTTCCAAAAATATTAAGCTTGGATATTTATGAGTCTTGTGGGTTGATTGAGAACATAGTTGTTGATCAACAATAAAAATAATCCTCTAAAATACAATTTGCCTAATAATTCTGCACACCGCGTATATCTATATATATAATCGTCTTATCCCGTCTGTCTGTCTGTCTGTCTGTCAGGGAAATCCCGCGTCACTGATTGGTCCAGCAGCGGCCAATCAGCGACGCGGGATTTCAGAAAAAAGATGGCGGCCGTTAGAGGCTCATCTGCGGGACGGAGCTCAGCGGCGATGCAGCCGGGAGATGACTGGCGCGAGGCTCTCATCTCCCGGCCGCTAGCAGCAGAAGAACCCCGACCGGCGAGCAGCCGCTCATCTCCCGGCTTCTCGCAGCGGAAGTAGCCGCACAGGCAGTGGCGTTGACCTCCATGCGGCTAGGGTGTCAAGGGAGGACCGGGGAGCGGCGCTGCGGGTCGGGATACTTCTGCTGCGAGAAGCCGCTCATCTCCCGGCTTCTCGCAGCGGAAGTAGCCACACAGGCAGCGGCGCTCCCCGGTCCTCACCAATACGATTCTGCTCCCCGGTCCTCACCTATACGATTCGCTGATTGGTCGCGGTCTCTGGCCGCGACCAATCAGTGATCTTGGCGCAAAAGTTAAACACCGCTGTGCTGATTGGTCGCGGCCGCTGCCCGCGACCAATCACCGATTTGGACGCCACATTTAAATAGCGGCCACGACCAATCACCGATCTTGGCGCAACATTTAAACACTGCTGTGCTGATTGGTCGCGGGCAGCGTCTGTGACCAATCAGCACAGCAGTGTTTAAATGTTGCGCCAAGATCGGTGATTGGTCGTGGCCGCTATTTAAATGTGGCGTCCAAATCGCTGATTGGTCGCGGGCAGCGTCTGTGACCAATCAGCGATTTTGGCGCCAAATTTAAACACTGCTGTGCTGATTGGTCGCGGACGCTGCCCGCGACCAATCAGCGATTTTGGCGCCAAATTTAAACAATGCTCTGCTGACTGGTCGCGGATGCCAGCCACGACCAATCAGCGAGATTGGCGCCAAATTTATACAACGCTCTGCTAATTGGTCGCGGACACCAGCCACGACCAATCAGCGAGATTGGCGCCAAATTTAAACAATGCTCTGGCGCCAAAATTAAACAACGCTCTGCTGATTGGTCGCGGCCGCCAGCCGACCGCGACCAATCAGCGAGATTGGCGCCAAATTTAAACACCACTCTGCTGATTGCGCCCAGTCGGCCGCATACATATTCTAGAATACCCGATGCGTTAGAATTGGGACACCATCTAGTATATATATATAAATATATTCACTTGTGGAAAACCCTTTTAACTAGGGCTGTGGTGTCAGTAAGTCAAATTTCCAACTATAATAATTACTAATACCAAATATACTGCAACAAATAATAGTAAATATTCAGCAATTTATGCATGAAAATAATTTATAATATACAATATTAACACTATATAAGTATTTACATTTTTTTCTACCTGCAGTTGGAGTTGGTACGTTCTTCTGATACTAACTCCACAGCTCGGCTTTTCCTTCTTTCCTGCTCCTCTAACATAAAAGTACAGCAATTAATTACGACAAGTTAATCATTTAAATGCTGCTGTCAATCTCTGACAGCAGCACGTAAATGTAACCAGTGCCACTGCTTCCATTTACCAGCTCCCATCTGTGCCCTGTGACATGATCTCGGGGGCTGATGGGTCACTAAGACAGTGAGGGCCCTGTGCCCGCTGTCTTGGTGCTCCTCTGGAGCTCATCTATATGCTGAGCTTCAAAGGAGACCGAGATTTAGGCTACCGTCCCACTATCAGTATTTGGTCCAATTTCACCACAAATGGATTTTTTTCCCCATTTTTAGTACATTGAATAGTAAAATGAATCATTCAAAACTACAAGTAACCCCAAAGTCATGCCAGTTTCCATGGCCCAGAAGATTCTCTGAAGGAAGAGTGTCATTGGGTGACTGCTTCTTTGGTAAATACCATAAACATTAGCACTTAAAAAGGTCCATATGTCTGGAACCGTATAGATGATTTTGAAAGAAACAAAAAAAAGCTCAGTGATAAGAAACAGATGATGGTTATTAATGGAACACACTAACTGGGTCACATTTAAAAGTGGTGTACCCCAGGAGTCAGTATTGGGACTTCTATTTAATACAATTATTAATGACCTTTTGGGGGGTATACAGAGTAAAATTTCAATATTTTCAGATGATCGTAAACTCTGCAAGGTTATCAGTACATAGGAGGATAATGTAATATTACAGAGGGATTTATGTAAGCTTGAGGTTTGGGCTGAAAAATGGCAATTGAAGTTTAATGTAGATAAATGTTCTTGCTTGGGACAAATTACAATGTACAATTATGTACTAAACACTGGGAAAACCATCACTGGAAAAGACTTGGGTGTATGGGTGGACAGCAAACTCAACTTTAATAACCAGTGCTAGGCCGCTGCTGCCAAGGCAAATAGAACCATGGAAGCATTAAAAGAGGCATAGATGCTTATGATAAGAACATAGTTTTGTCTGTATACAAGTCACTAATTCAGCCACATTTAGAATACTGTGTATAATTTTGGTCTTTGGTGTATAAGACGGACATAGTTGAACTAGGACGTATGCAGACAAATGCAACCAAGGTTATTAAGGGAATTGGTGCACTGCAATTCCAAGACAGGTTATCAAAGTTAGGGTTATTCAGTTTGGAATAATGAAGGTTTAAGGGCGATCTTATTACAATGTACAAATATAAGAAGAAACAGTATAGAGATCTTATTAAGGAACTTTTTACATATAGACCTTCAACGATGACAAGGAGGCACCCTCTCCTACTAGAAGAAAGATGGTTTCTCAGTCATCATAGATGGCGATTCTTTACTCTAAGAATAGTGAAATTACGGGACTTTCGGGAACATAAACATCACAGTAAAAGATAATGCCTTACCAACACCAGGTCAGATTACCAGTGCACCGCAGGATGCAGCAAGCCTCCATGATAAAGGCGGGGGCAGCACATGTGCAAAATACTAATGCCGACAGCCACTCACTAACCTACCAATTCTTGGAGGGGGTGGCTGTGTAGTATTATGCATGCACACCGATGGAGTTGTGAGCTTGCGTATTTTGGCCAAAATATCGTCCAATACCTCATGTGGTGTACTTATCTTATATACTATTTTTCATCTTTTTTGCACATCTTTTTGCAGGATGCAGCCAGGCCTCTTTAGTGTTGGCTGGGTGAATTGGGGCGTCTGTCCTGTGGGGGTGCATGTATATAGTTCTGGGCAACCCGCCTGATCTAATACTATGGGCATCATCAATACGCTGCAAGCAAGACATCAATAGGCTGCAAGCCAGACACTGTGTATCACACATATCTGTGTGACTGGCGCCCTATGCAGACTCCATCGGTGTGCATGTATAATACTACACAGCCACCCCCTCCATGAATTGGTAGGTTAGTGAGTGGCTGTCTGCATCAGTATTTTGCACATGTGCTGCCCCCGCCTTTATCATGGAGGCTTGCTGCATCCTGCAGTGCATTGGTAATCTGACCTGGTGTTGGTAAGGCATTATCTTTTACTGTGATGTTTTTTGAAATTATGTCCAATGTTCACCATTTTTAATATTCAGACTTTCGGGAACATCATATTGTAATTGTTGATTTACTAAACAAGTTCAAGTATGGCCCGGATGCTTTTGTTGAAAAATATATTACAGGTTATGGGAACTAGATTCTGTGATAGGACGTTCATCCAGGGAACTAGTCTAATTGCCATTAGTGGAGTTGGGAAGGATTTTTTCGTTAATAGGGGGCAATTAGCATCTGCCTCATGGGTCTTTTGCCTTCCTTTGTATCAACATGTTAGGTTATAGGTAGAACACAATGGATGTCTTCTTTCAATGTACTGTGTGGGGAAATGTATTGTCAGGGGGAATCATACTGTACATCATGCTGTGTGTAATAGGACCGTGGGGGCATCATATTGAGTGTGATAGCCACTGTGGGGCCATGAAAGTGGTATCATACTGTGTGTAGGCATATATGAGGAATTGGACTAGATTAGAATACTGGCATTCGAGAAAGAATGTCACACCGATTGTACTCCCGGGATTATGGTGTGCTGTGTAATAATATATGGTAGCAGGACCCCTCTAGTCTTCATTCCAGGTATACTAACTGCTCAGTGTTACATTGATTTGGTCGTGGAACCAGTGATATGGACATTTCTTAAACGTGCCTCAGTAACTATTTTTCAACATGGAAATGTTAAGCTACATGTTGCAGGTGCTACTGTGAGCAGCATGCTTGACTTAAACATGATACCATGGCCAGAAGCATCTCCGGATTTGACTCCCATCAAGCACTTCATTGGTCGAGCATTGCAAAAGGAGTTGCCGTCAGCAGATCTTGATGATTTGTGTGCCCAAGTGCATTCATTATTCCTCTCTGCTCTGCCTTGCTCACCGCTCCGGCGGTTCCTCTCTGCTCTGCCTTGTCCACCGCTCCGGCGGTTTCGCCCTGCTCTGCCTTGCTCACCGCTCTGGCGGTTCCTCCTGCTCTGCCTTGCCCACCGCTCCGGCGGTTTCGCCCTGCTCTGCCTTGCTCACCGCTCTGGCGGTATCTCTCTGCTCTGCCTTGCCTACCGTTCCAGCGGTTCCTCTCTGCTCTGCTTGTCTACCGCATCTGCGGTTCTGTTCCTGAATCCCAGTTTGTACTGGACCCTATCCAGCCTGCGCTCCAACCTGCTAGTGCCTCCCTGTCTGCACTCCAGCCGTGTTTGCCAGTACCCCCCTGTCTGCATACCAGCCGTGCCTTGCCAGTGCCCTCCTGTCTGCATACCAGCCGTGCTTGCCAGTATCCTCTTGTCTGCACTCCAGCCGTGCCTGCCAATACCCAACTGTCTGTGTGCCAGCCTAACCTGCCCGTTCCTGCATTCCCCGGTGTGGGTCAACAGCTGTGACCGGGGTCTAACCTGGAGTAGCACCTGGTCCCTCTGCTCGGTTCCTCCTTGGTTCACGGAGTCGTTAGCCTCCGTGCGACCTTGGTCGGATCGGGTAGATACTTAGTTATGCCCCTCCAGGCACTCCTCGGTTCATGGTACAGTGGGATCACTAATCACGCTCACGCCAGTCAGTCCAGGCACGAGTGTAACAGTTTTATTTATGTTGTATCGTGTTTGAAGGTTGCCTTTTCCTGATGGCAGGTTTCAGCTCTTTCCAAAGATGCTCAATAGGATTTAGGTCAGGGCTCATAGAAGGCCACTTCAGAATAGTTGAAAGTTTTCCTCTTAGCCGTTCTTGGGTGTTATAAGCTGTGTGTTTTGGGTCATTATCCTGTTGCAAGACCCATGACTGAGACCAAGCTTTCTGACAATGGGTAGCACATTTCTCTCTAGAATCCCTTGATGGTCTTGAGATTACATTTTACCCTGCACAGATTCAAGACACCCTGTGCCAGATGCAGCAAAGCAGCCCGAGAACATAACAGAGCTCCTCCATGTTTCACAGTAGGGACAGTGTTCTTTTCTTGATATGCTTCACTTTTCCGTCTGTGAACATAGTGCTGATGTGCCTTGCCAAAAACTTCAATGTTTGTCTCATCTGTCCATAGGACATTCTCCCAGAAGCTTTGTGGCTTGTCAACATGTAGTTTGGCAAATTCCAGTTTGGCTTTTTTATGAAATTTTTTTCAACAATGGTGTTCTCCTTGGTCGTCTCCCATGAAGTCCACATTGGATCAAACAACAACGGATGGTGCGATCTGACACTGATGTTCCTTGAGCATGAAGCTCACCTTTAATCTCTTTAGAAGTTATCCTGGGCTCTTTTGTTACCATTCGAATTATCCGTCTCTTTGATTTGTCATCAATTTTCCTCCTGCTGCCACGTCCAGGGAGGTTAGCTACAGTCCCATGGATCTTAAATTTCTAAATAATATGTGCAACTGTAGTCACAGGAACATCAAGCTACTTGGAGATGGTCTTATAACCTTTACCCTTAACTTGCTTGTCTATAATTTTCTTTCTAATCTCCTGAGACAACTCTTTCCTTTGCTTCCTCTGGTCCATGTTGAGTGTGGTACACACCATGTCACCAAACAGCACAGTGAGTATCTGTAGCCCTATATACAGGCCCACTGACTAATTACAAGATTGTAGACACTTGTGATGCTAATTAGTGGACACAACTTGATTTAACATGTATCTGTTGTCACATTATTTTCAGGGGTACCATCATTTTTGTCCAGGCCTATATCATGAGTTACATTTTTTAAAAACTTCTGTGGAAGCAGGGTTGAAAAGCAATGTCTGACTTCCATTTGTTCATTTTCATAGATTTTTAATTTATTATTACTTTTGTCAGATTCAAATTATTTCTGTGACCATTGTGGGTTTTTCCTTTCATTAAACGAGGAGTACCAACAATTTTGACCACGTATGTATGTATGTACAAACACACACACACACACATATGTATATATATATATATATATATATATATATATATATATATATATACACACATACACACATACATACATATATATATATATACACACACATATATATACACACACACATATATATACACACATACATATACATACATACACATATATATACACACACATACATATATATATAGTGATGTAGCAGACATCCCTTTAATGGTTTGGTGTGTTTTTGAATGACCATGTACCTTCCTCTTTAACGGACTGGTCACATGACTGTGACATCACACAGGTCCTTATGCACACAGAGGGTGTGGACACATGACTCTGACATCAGTTAAGGTCCTATCTGTGTGTGTGCTGCAGTATATATAAACCCTGTGTGATTTGTGACAGGTGTGTTCCGGTGTGTAGGAGTTCCTGGGTGTTGGGAGCTCCTGTGTGGGCACCGTGTGAGCGGCACGAGGCTGTTCCCTGTGTGTGGGGAACACCGCTCGTGGGAAGCCTGGTGAGGCCTGGTGGACTCCGGTGGAGGTGAAGCCTGGATCCCTGTGAGAGTGTGGGGGATGCCAGTAAGCCTCGGAGTGCCACACAAGCACACAAATTTTGGGGTCCATTTTTTCTTGTTAGCCCTGTGAAAATAAAAAAAATTGGGTCTAAAGTAACATTTTTGTGAAAAAAGTTAAATGTTCATTTTTTTCTTCCACATTCAAAAAATTCCTGTGAAGCATCTGAAGGGTTAATAAAGTTCTTGAATGTGGTTTTGAGCACCTTGAGGGGTGCAGTTTTTAGAATGGTGTCACTTTTGGGTATTTTCTGTCATAAAGACCTCTCAAAGTGACTTCAAATGTGATGTGGTCCCTAAAAAAATGGTTTTATACATTTTGTTGGAAAAATGAGAAATCGCTGGTCAACTTTTAACCCTTATAGCTCCCTAACAAAAAAAAATTTTGGTTCCAAAATTGTGCTGATGTAAAGTAGACATGTGGGAAATGTTATTTATTAACTCTTTTGTGTGACATATCGCTCTGATTTCAGGGCTTAAAAATTC
The DNA here is from genome assembly GCF_046119375.1 of Phyllobates terribilis. Classification (NCBI taxonomy): domain Eukaryota; kingdom Metazoa; phylum Chordata; class Amphibia; order Anura; family Dendrobatidae; genus Phyllobates; species Phyllobates terribilis. The sequence goes on along the minus strand of NW_027363384.1, from coordinate 345,400 downwards.
AAATTTTGAAAATCGCAAAATTTTCAAAATTTTCGCCAAATTTCCATTTTTTTCACAAATAAATGCAAGTGATATCGAAGAAATTTTTCCACAGTCATGAAGTACAATATGTCACGAAAAAACAGTCTCAGAATCAGGGGGATCCGTTGAAGCGTTCCAGAGTAATTACCTCATAAAGTGACAGCGGTCAGAATTGTAAAAATTGGCCCGGTCATTAACGTGCAAACCACCCGCGGGGCTTAAGGGGTTAAAGAGAACCTGTCACGTCCTAGCTGCCCTCTACACTGCCCCCATAGCGTTGGTAGTGACGCAATGTGCATCACTAGCAAGCTGTTTTCATGAAAATCACTGCAGCTATAATGAATTTATAACGTTTAATATACTTATATCTAGGGCCGGCTCCAGGTTTTTCTGGGCCCCGGGCGAGTCTCAGTGGGCCCCTCTAACACATACCACGATTCATGATGCACAGATACCGCAGAGAAATCTATATATATAGTACAATGCAAAGATTTCACTTCTTACATTACATGAGTGATATCTACTGTAAATTCTACAATAGCTCAGAAGCCGGAGAATCCTCGCAGCACACAGTGCAGACCGGACAATATAGTCCTCCATACAGTATTATGGGCACCACTAAGTCCTCCATACAGTTTTATGGGCCCCATTATATATTGCTCCATACAGAATAATGACCCCACATAGTCCTCGTACAGTATAATGGGCACCACATATCTCCATACAGAATACTGGCCCCCATATAAGGCCGCATACGGAATACTGGCCCCCATATAAGGCTCCATAAAGGAATACTGGCCCCCATATAAGGCCCCATACGGAATACTGGCCCCCATATAAGGCCCCATATGGAATACTGGCCCCCATATAAGGCCCCATACGGAATACTGGCCCCCATACGAAATACTGGCCCCCATATAAGGCCCCATACGGAATACTTGCCCCCATATAAGGCCCCATAAAGGAATACTGGCCCCCATATAAGACCCCATGAAGGAATACTGGCCCCCATATAAGGCCCCATACGGAATACTGGCCCCCATATAAGGCCCCATACGGAATACTGGCCCCCATGTAAGGCCCCAAACGGAATACTGGCCCCCATATAAGGCTCCATACGGAATACTGGCCCCCATATAACGCTCCATACGGAATACTGGCCCCCATATAAGGCTCCATACGGAATACTGCCCCCCATATAAGGCTCCATACAGAATACTGGCCCCCATATAACGCTCCATACAGGATACTGGTCCTCTTATAAAGCTCCATACAGGATACTGGCCCCCATATAACGCTCCATACAGGATACTGGTCCCCTTATAACGCTCCATACAGGATACTGGCCTCCATATAATGCTCCATGCAGGCTGTTACCCCCCACATAATGCCCCATACAGGCTGTCTCCCCCCTTATAATGCTCCATGCAAGCTGTTACCCCCCACATAATGCCCCATACAGGCTGTCCCCCCACCGTATAATGCTCCATGCAGGCTGTCCCCCCCCCTTATAATGCCCCATGCAGGCTGTTCCCCCCTTATATTGCCCCATGCAGGCTGTCACCCCTCCTCTTTATAATGCCCCATGCAAGATGTCACCCCCTCTCTCTATAATGCCCCAAACAGGATGTCACCCCCCCCTCTTTATAATGCCCCATGCAGGATGTCAGCCCCCCTCTCTTTATAATGCCCCATGCAGGATGTCACCCCCTCTCTTTATAATGCCCCATGCAGGATGTCACCCCCTCTCTTTACAATGTCCTATGCAGGATGTCACCCCCCTCTCTTTATAATGCCCCATGCAGGATGTCAGCCCCCCTCTCTTTATATTGCCCCATGCAGGATGTCACCCCCTCTCTTTATAATGCCCCATGCAGGATGTCACCCCCTCTCTTTACAATGTCCTATGCAGGATGTCACCCCCCTCTCTTTATAATGCCCCATGCAGGATGTCAGCCCCCCTCTCTTTATAATGCCCCATGCAGGATGTCACCCCCTCTCTTTATAATGCCCCATGCAAGATGTCACCCCCCTCTCTTTATAATGCCCCATGCAGGATGTCACCCCCTCTCTCTATAATGCCCCATGCAGGCTGTCACCCCCTCTCTCTATAATGCCCCATGCAGGATGTCACCCCCCCTCTCTTTATAATGCCCCATGCAGGATGTCACCCCCCCTCTCTTTATAATGCCCCATGCAGGATGTCAACCCCCCTCTCTTTATAATGCCCCATGCAGGATGTCACCCCCCCATGTTATGCCCCATGCAGGATGTCACCCCCCCCCCCCATATTAAGCCCCATGCCTCCATACATTAAAAAAAAAATCAAATACTCACCTCCCTCCTCACCTGCTGCAGCTGCTCGGGTCGGGACTCCAGCGTTGGCGGCGTCTTTCCGCTCTGTGCTCCCTGTGACAGCTCAGGGGGAGGGCGCGGTGGAAAGACTTCACCGCACCCTCTGACCTGAGACGTCACAGAGAGTGCAGAGCAGGAAGACGGCGGATCTGCAGAGGCACAGGGAGAGGTAAGTATCCGGCTGCCGGGGCCCTGAGCAAGCGGGGGAGAAGGGCGGGCGCTGACACCGCTCTCCTCCGCCCATAGCCCAACGGGGTGCGCGACCGCCAGTGGGCCCCCCTGCCTGCTCAGGGCCCCGGCACTTGACCGGGTGCGCCGGGTGCTGACGCCGGCCCTACTTATATCCTACCTGCCTTTTCAATCATAGGGGCGTGCTTGTCATATTCAGTCAAGGGCGAGCGCAGCATTCACTCACTGCTGGCGCCGTCCATGTATTTGAATCCTGTTCCTGACCAGCGCTGATATTGTGGGACGCAGGCGCACTTGTAGATGTCCGGCCGCCTGCGCAGTGAGGCTCTGTGATTACCAGATTCACTGCGCATGCTCTGGGAACATAGCGCGTTAAAGCGCATGCGCAGTGAGGCTGTGTGATTATGACTTTTTCTTCACTTTGAAAATTGTTTAAGTTGGCTGAGGGACTGGGTGGTTTACCTAGGACAAGGAATGGCCATGTGTAAGAAAAACCGCTACTGATTGTAAATTACAGATTCTGTTAACTACAATAAATAAGTTGGTTAACAAGAAACACTTTGATATAGTGCACTACACAATACAGTTCTCTTTTACACACTGTATAGTTTGCTAAAAGGCACACGTTTTAGTGGGAGAGGCCGAAAAATGAACGAGTAATACAACCGTTTATGGATGCTGTAGTGTGGACCCCTAGAGTCAATTCTCCTGGTGGGCCCTAGGCACCCCAGTCCGACCCTGTATGAGGCCTTTACATGGTATCAACGCCTGCGATGAGAACGCCACATCATAGTAATAGCAGAATCACAAATATAAGATTATATGAACAGATTAAAGCAAGATTTCTATTGCTGGCTGCAGAATGAGTTAACTGGGATATCATCAGTGAGTTTGATCTGACTGGAGAAGTAACTACTCTTGTTTTTATTCTTTTGAGCTCCATTCAGCTAATTTATGATTTATCACCTTCCCTGAGCATACATGGAAATCATGGGGTCCCATAGCAGAAGTAATAATTAAGCCCCCACAAAAAAACATTAATATTCAGCGGGGTCACAGAAGAGCATACCTCACAAGTTTGCAACCCTTCCATAGTAATTTTGCCCCAATTGAAGCCCCCTAGTGTTCCCACGTACTAAGATACTCCTTTAATGGCCAAAAATGTGCCCCCAAACACAGTAAGATACCCCCACAGTGAATTTCTCCACTGTACCCTCCACACATACAGTATGATGACTCTACAGTACCCCCGCAAAGTATGATAAACCCCAGTGACCTCTACACAGTATGATGGCCCCCGCATAACCCTCCACACAGTATAATGGACCCCGCACAGCCCTCCACACTGTATAATGGTCCTCATACAGTGTAATGGCCCCCACTATCCACCCAAGCAGTATAATGACCCCCATCAGCCACTTATACAGTATAATGCCCCTCACCACACAGCCCTCCAAATAGTATAATGGCCCAAACACAACGCTCCAAATAAAATAATAGTCCTCACATAAGCCTCTAAACAATATAATAGTCCCCACCCAGCCCTCCAAATAATATAATGGACCCCACATAGGCCTCCAAATAGTATAATAGTCCCCATACAGCTCTTCAAATAATAGAACGGTCCCCACATAGCCCTCCAAATAGTATGATAGCCTGACACATAGCCATTCAAATAGTAGTATAATGGCCCCCACAGAGCACTACAAATAGTATGATGCTCCCCACATAATCCTCCAAATAGTAGAATGATGGCCCCCACATAGTTCTCCAAATAGTATGATGGTCCCCAAGACAGCCCTAAAATTAGTATTTTAGCACCCCAAATATGATGATGCCCCCCAAATAACCCTTCAAATAATATGATGGCCTCCAAGTAGCCCTACAAATAGTATCATGGCCTTCCAGTTTGCCCTCCAAATAATATGATGGCCCTCACAAACTACTTATTAATTAAAAAAAAAATACTCACCTCTCCCCATTCCCCTGCTGTTCTGGTCTTTGCAGCATGTGGTTTGAAACTATGCTCAGCTCGGCACAGTGGACGCGATTTTGGGACGTTATCACGTCCACTGAGCTGAGACATCAGAAGCACAGAGGAGAATGATGGAGGAGGGAGCAGACGGTTCCCTCCTCCATCATTCCTTTCAATTGTATCTGCATCCAGAATGTGGATACAGTTGAAAGTGTGATGCTGGATGCGGGGGGCCCGATGCCTGTGCTGACATCGCCACCTGTCTCACAGTTGCAAAGCAGCTGCGGGGTCTGCCGTTATTAGCGGTATGCCAGTGCCATTGTTATGTGACATGAGCCCCGGGAGAGCCAGTGCCGAGACAGCTGGTACAACACCAACACCGAAGGTGAATATAAGTGTTATTTTACTGGGGAGAAACATAGGGATTTAGAAGGAGTTGTCTGATTAGTGGACATCCCCTTTAAGTAATCAAGTTCATTAAAGGGGTTGTCCACTACTGCACATCCCCAGCTTATTACATTTAGGACTTCAGCACCGCTTTTTCCGGACATTGCTATGACTTGTTATGTCCTCTGCAGCCAATTAGCAGATGTTGGTCAATAGTCTGTCAGGACGGACATCTGCTCTGAAGAAATAGAGTTTTTGAGACTTGTAGACATTATGGAATAACGTCCATAAAAATATCCCAAGCCGGTATTGGTCCTCCAAGAAGCATGAAGCCCTCGCTGCTACTAACTTACTCCCATACCTGGATCTACCTAGATGATGAAAACACTTGGACTGTAAGGTACAAATCAGGTGAAATTATGAAACCTGGAGGGAATGTCACTTCAGGTTGTGCGTAGATATCCGTAGATAGAAGTCGTTATTTATCCGCCATTAATGAAATGTTTTGTCCATTTTTGCTCCACAAATCTGAGGCCGATGAATGGGGGAATGGCACCAATGCTATGGAGAATGCCTTGAAAATTGAAAAGGGCGTAAATAAGGCTCTGCTGGACCTCCACAAGATTGCTATGGACCATGCGGACCCTCATGTAAGTGACTCCCCCATAGCGTATAGATACCGCGTGTTCATTTTATAAAATATCCTCCATGAAGGAACAGTTCATGTATCTTCTGTGACCTCCATATTGTGCTGTTCCTGGAAATGTAATACCACCTGACTACTAGATGTCACGTTCCCCTTTATAATGGGGGGTGCTCCAACACAAGCTGCATATTATGGCACTGTTATAAAGCTATGGGACAATTCATTAGTGTATTTGCACCTTTTTTTTCTAGTTTTTAGTGTTTTTCATTTGCGCCTTGTTCTTCTTTTAATTTGCGCCTTTTTGAAGTCTGCAGCGTTCCCTTTTTTTTCATTGATCATTATGGGGTTTCCGGCTAATTATCTAATTGTGACTTTTTAAAAAGTTGTCACATTTTTACTCAAATATATTTCAAGTGATTTTGTGTTCTGTAGTCCGGGAGGTTTTTTTGCACAAACTTTGCAACCACTTTCAGGAATTTGGCACAAAAAAATCAAATGATACAAAAGAGAAAAGGGACTTGAAAAAATACAATGTTGTATTGGGCCCTATGACGGCACAGCACAGATTTTAGTAAAGGTTTTGCAGGATTACTAAGAGGGGTTCACATGCTATCAATTGTTAAAAAAACAAGCAAAATGATGACTCGGACCCTCTGATTTTCGAGGTATAAGACTACGTCCCCACAATGAGCTTCTAGTGAGTTTTAGATATAGCAGATTTTCTGCCCCATTAAGTAAAATAGGTTACTTGAATTTTTTTCGAAAATATACAGCATAAAAAACTCACCCAAAACTCATTGTGAGAACGTAGCCTAAGGGTATGTGCACATCATTTAGACGCCGGTGAGTTGTCCTTGGTGAAGCTCTGCCACCGGTGGTTTTCACTCTATACTTTAAAGGGAACCTGTCATGTCCCTAAACGCTATTAACCTGCAGATATGGGGTTAATCTGCAGGTTTATAAAGCTGCCGGGCGTCTTACTGAAAGGCCGGCTACCGGGAGGAAATGCACTTTATTCCCCACGGCAGCCTCCAGCTTTCAGTCATAGAGGCGCGGCCGGCGTGGCTTCAGTCATTGTTCAGTACATAGTGAGCGGCGGCTATAACCGCACCCTGGCACTGACTGACAGCCGGCTAAGCGGCCCCTGTAACCGCTCCCTGTAAAGACTGACAGCCGGATCTGTACTGATGTACTGCTGAGCTGTCAGTCAGTGCCGGGGCGTTGTTACAGCTGCCGATCACTGTATATTGAGCGGTGTCTGAAGTTGCGCCGGAAGTGTGGCACCCCAGGGGTCTGGTTTCCACAGTAATAGCAATATTACGTCTGTGAGCAGGTGGGAGGTTTCCTGGTCAGACATCCTATGCATGCCACACCTCCTGCCCAGTCCTGGGAGGGGAAGAACTTCCCCTATATAAAGCTGGGGCTGAGGCAGGGTTAGAAGAGAGTGAGAGAACACAGACAGAGACACAGTCTGGTCTGTAGTGGAGCAGCTTTAGGAGCAAGAAAGATCAGGAGCTGTGTGGGAGCTGTGCTAAAAGAGATCAGGGGCTGGAAGCTGTAGAGCTCGCCCTGATTGAAGAGTTCTTACCGGACCCGGAGTCCGAGGCTGTGGGGACTAATCCTTACCCAGCAGCAGAAACCGCCCGGCAGGGGATTTCAGGTCCTCTGGCCAAGAAACCCGAAGGCACGGTCACACGCAAGGGACCAGCACCGCCGTCGTGGAGCGGAAGCTACCAGAAGGCCCCGAGTCACCGGCCATACGGGTGAGCACCACACGGTACACTCAGGGACGTGGGCTACTTTTACCCGCCTCTAGCAAGGTAGCCAGAAGAGTACGATTAGTTGGGGAGGCCTACAACTCCGCCTGGCCAGGGAAGATTCCATCTGCTCACGGACTGACCAGGCCCCGATCGCTAGCCAGTACTCCGGGAGGGTCTACCTTTGCCACCAGTAAAGACCCTGAACTACACCGCACCGTCTCTGAGTGTTTCATCATCCACGTCCGCTGCCCTGAGGCCATACCCCTCCCGTTGGGGGTTATACCATCCCCGCTGCACAACCGTACCACCGGCCTCAGCGGTCTGCCCTGCAGCGGCGGTCTCATGACCGCATTCAACGGGTGGCGTAGTCGAGCAATATAACATCTACTGCTAAATACTGCCGCTCAGTTTGACTCCCTGGGCACGGACCGGGTCACCGCCACGAGACTACTACCCCCATCTGATCCGGCTCCGGGTAAGCCCCCGTGCGCGCGATGCCGCACGACACAGCAGGCCCAGGGGCGCGTCAACTTTTGGCGTAGTCGGCAGGATTCCGTGCCCGCAACCACCGGGTACTGCGCGCCTGAAAAAGAGACTTTTAAACTTACCTGTGGTGAAGATTCCCGCCATCCGACGCCATCTTCCACCTCCTTCCCGCCATCCGTGGAGTTTTCCCGCCGTTGGACGCCATCTTCTGCCTTCTTCCCGCCATCCGTGGAGTTTTCCCGCCGTTGGACGCCATCTTGAAGACGCCGCGCAGGAAGAAGAGGGGCGTGGACTCCGAAAAGCCCGCGAGAACTGAAGCCCCGCCTCACGTCCGGACGTTGCATAAGGTCCTGGAAGGAGCCCAGCAGACGCCGACGTCATAGGAGTGCGACGGAAGGTCCTCGACCCTGACGATCCACTGCGGAGCCGCGGCCTACGGAAGAGGATCATCGCAAGGTAGGCCACGGTCCACTAGGGGGGAGGAAGATGTCGGATACGGAGGAGAGCTTCACTGCCGCAGCCACCGCCAGCGCCACCGCTGCTGCGGTCATGCCTTTCACTATGCCCTATATCCCGGGGGCAGCCTGGCTACCCCAGTACTCAGGGGAGTCACATACCCTGAATGACTTTAGAGAAAAGCTGGATAGCCTCTTCCAGGTGTACCCCCTCACAGAAGAGCAAAAAGTGAGCATCCTGGTGGCCCAACTAACCGGGGCAGCCCAAAGGGAGGTAAAGTCCTGGTCGCCTGGGAGGAGGACTGTCGCAGGGATATTAACCCGGCTGAAGGACACCTTTGATACCCGCACCTCAGCTGAGATTAAGCTTAGATTCTACGGGTGCAAACAGCGAGCACATGAGAATATAAGGGACTATGCACTAAACCTACAAGAGGCCCTGAGAGCCATTAAGCAGACCGACCCTGACGGCGTGGGAAACGAGGACAGGCTGTTGACCGAACAATTTATAGAGGGACTATATTGCAATGCCCACCGAACCCAGTTGCGGGCAATGGCCTTACAGGATCCTCATCTGGACTTTGCACAGTTCAAGGACAGAGCCATTCGGGTGCTCCGAGAACCGGCACCGGGTGGCGTTGTGACCCACAGGCGCCCTACTACCGCTTACCACCAGGAGGCGGCGCCCTTGTCGGCAGGGCCTGTGGGGGCTGATGCGCAGGCTTTGAACAATGACCCGGCTCCAGACCTGCACCATCAGGTCCAAGAGCTAGCTAAAAGCGTAGCTGCGCTAACCCGAACTGTGCAGTCTTTACAGGTTGCTGCTCCAGGGAAGATCCAGCTGGCATCCGGACCGGAGGACATCCCGTGGCGTCGACCAAGGAGGACCCCACCAGCCAGAGGAAGACCCAGCGACCGATACAACGAGGACGGACAGCCCATCTGCCGCCGCTGCAATCAACCCGGACATATGGCAAGGTACTGTCCTTTAAACTGGCACAACCTCGGGTAGAGGGCCAACCCCTAGGAATAAGATCACCAGGCCCATCGAACTGGCGTGACAAATATGTGGGAGGACGTCCAGTCTTGCCTGTGGTACTGGATGGCATTCCTATGAGTGCCCTACTTGACACCGGGTCACAGGTCACCACCATCCCGTACGTGCTCTTCAAGCAGTACTGGAATGACTCGGATATAACCCGCTACCCTGACGACGACTTGAGTATCATCGCCAGCAATGGTCAACCCGTGCCACAGATCGGATTCAAAGAGATGACCATTAAAATCGGTAGAGTCGAACTGGCAGCACAGGGACTGATCATTGTAGACATTGACAAGCGCGAGAGTCACCCAAAGATAACGCTAGGAACTAATGTGATTGAAAATTGTCTTGCAGAGGTGATTTTCATTTTACAGCAGGTTGCCAAGAACGCCAGCTCCGGCCAGCAGCGAGTGCTCCAAAAAGAGATCCGGGCACTGATGCGGCGGCAACAGGTGGAACTCTCCGGTGGTGAGATTGGAAGCGTGAGAATGTGTGACCCTTTCCCTATTGCCATGCCCCCAAAAAGTGAAATGATGATTTGGTGCCGGGCAGCTATTGGTCTAAGAGGTAGAGACTACCAAGCAATGGTAGAACCCGTCTACTCAGACAGTAGGCCCACCATTTTGACAGCACGGGGGGTGGTTGATGTACGCCATGGGAGGGTGCCCGTTCGCATAATAAACATCGGGAAGAGAGAAGTACACCTGCCCCGGTATGCCACGCTAGCTAAATTGTTCACCATAAACCAGAATTCTGTACAGGCCGTGGAACCCTTGCCTCCATCTCAACCAGAGGAAGGTAACGGCTCTAAGAAAACAATAGAGGACTGGTGTCAGCAACTACATTTGGGTACTGACTCCACTCCCTCACACCAGAAACAGGGAGTCTATCGGGTGGTTCAAGAGTACGAGAGAGTGTTTAGTAAACACCCGTTAGACTTCGGGCGAGTAAAGGGGGTAGAACACCATATCCCCACGGGAGACCATCCTCCCATAAAGGAGAGATACCGACCCGTACCCCCTGCACACTACCAATACGCCAAGGGGATGCTTAGAGACATGAAGGAGGCTGGGGTAATTAGGGATAGCTGTAGCCCCTGGGCAGCTCCACTGGTTTTGGTTAAAAAGAAAGACAACACCATGAGAATGTGTGTAGATTACCGGAAAATCAACCGTATCACACACAAAGATGCGTACCCCTTACCAAGGATAGAGGAGTCTTTGGCTGCTTTAAGATCTGCTAACTTCTTCTCTACTTTGGATCTCACTAGCGGGTCCTGTCAGGTTCCTGTAGCAGAGGCGGACCGGCAGAAGACCGCATTCACCACCCCGATGGGACTTAGCGAGTTTACCTGCATGCAGTTTGGACTCTGCAACGCACCAGGAACCTTCCAACGGTTGATGGAATGCTGTCTGGGACACCGAAACTTTGAGACGGTCCTGTTATACCTGGACGATGTCATCGTCTACTCCAAGACCTACGAGGACCACCTGAAACACCTGGCAGAAGTGTTCGAAGCCCTGGCAAACTACGGCCTGAAGGTGAAACCCTCCAAGTGTCACCTCCTGAAACCAAAGGTGCAGTACCTGGGACACGTGGTGAGTGCTGACGGAGTGGCTCCCGACCCTGATAAGATCACCACAATTAAGGAATGGCCAAGCCCCTCCAGCGTAAAGGAAGTGCGGCAGTTCCTCGGGTTGGTAGGCTACTACCGAAGGTTCATTCCGGGTTTCACCAAAAAGGCAGCTCCTATGCAGGACCTCCTGATAGGCCAGTCCAGGAAGGCCAAGAACCAGAAGCCGCCCTTCAGATGGGAGAAGTTGGAAGAAGAGTCCTTCCGCCAGCTGAAGATGGCCCTCAAGGGGGATGAAATCCTGGCGTACCCTGATTACAGCCAGCCCTTTATCCTCTACACCGACGCAAGTAACATCGGGCTAGGAGCCGTACTGTCCCACATCCAGCAGGGGAAAGAACGGGTAATTGCTTACGCCAGCCGAAAACTGCGACCCACCGAAAGAAACCCTGAGAATTACAGCTCATTCAAGCTAGAATTCCTGGCAGTGGTGTGGGCAGTCACCGAACGCTTTAAGCACTACCTCGCCTCTTCCCGGTTCACCGTGTACACGGATAACAACCCGTTGACACACCTGGATACGGCAAGACTCGGTGCCCTGGAGCAGAGATGGATGGCCCGCCTGTCCAACTTTGAGTTCACAATCAAATACCGGGCAGGACGCTCCAATACCAACGCGGATGCCTTGTCCAGAATGCCAAACCTACCGGACGTGGGGGAAGATCCAGAGGAACTGGAAGAAGTTGAACTTCCCGCGTTCCACCGGCATGGGACTATCCAGTATTCCCACCGTGTAAGGAGTAAGCAATCCGCTACGTTCAACCCCTTACCTCATTACAACTGGGCGGAAACGCAAGACAGTGACCCCGCCGTCCGACTGGTGAAGGAGATGCTGACTCAGCCAGATGCCCGCCTTGACCCAGACGCTCCGGAGGAGGCCAAGCAACTGTGGATTGAGAAGAGTCGACTGTTCCTTTACAAGGGGAAGTTGTGCCGCAGAATGGTTAACTCCCGGACGCATGAACTGATCTGGCAAGTAGTGGTGCCAAGAAGAGACGCGGCTATGGTGCTGGAGGCATACCACAACGGAGCTGGGCACTTCGGATGGAAGAAGCTGGAGTTCCTGCTGCGTGCGCGGTTCCACTGGGTAGGCATGAGAGGAATCATCGAGAGGTGGTGCAGAGACTGTGGCCCGTGCCACCTAAGAAGGAAGGACCGTGCCAGCCAGAAGACTCCCTTGCAGCCCATCATCACCCGACAGCCACTGGAACTGGTAGCCCTGGACCATGTGAAACTGGCTCCAAGCAGATCTGGGTATGTCTACGCCCTCACAATCGTAGATCATTACTCCCGGTTCCTGGTGGTGGTCCCGGTCAAGGACTTAACGGCTCAAACAGCAGCTAGAGCTTTCCAGCAGCACTTCTGCCGTCCACACGGATACCCAGAGCAGGTGCTGACGGACCAAGGACCAGCCTTTGAAGCGGAAGTCTTCCAGGAGTTCTGTACTCTGTATGGCTGCCGGAAGATAAGAACAACACCCTATCATCCGCAAACCAATGGGCTCTGCGAGAAAATGAACCAGGTGGTGATAGATCTTCTGAAAACATTGCCCCTGGAAGAACGCAGTCTGTGGCCTGAGAAACTGCCTGATCTGGTGGACCTATACAACCACATCCTTTTAGGTTCTACCAACTGTACCCCGGCTTACCTAATGAGAGCAAGACCTGGTAAGCTTCCTGTTGATCTGGAGATGGGAGTCCTGACACCCGAGGACACTTCACCAGAAGCAGACTGGGACACAGAAAGGCAGCAGCAGTACCGGAAAGTACAGGAGAGCGTGGAGCGAAGTCTCTGTCAAGCTAGAGAAAGACAGGAGAAGACTTACAACCAGTATGCTCCCGCTGTTCCCCTGGTACCTGGAGAGCAGGTCTTGAAGAGGAAGAGACGCCTCCACAAGTTGGACGACCAGTGGGAGAAGGACCCGTACACCGTACTGCCCTCAAGCCATGAGAACCCGAAAGTCTGCATAATCAGTAAGGACGGAGGAGAAACCACAGCCATTGTCTCCCGAGATCACCTGAAGAAGTGTCCCGAACAGCTACGAAGCCCTGAAGAAGAACAAGAAGACCCTCGACCCGCAGAGGAAAGGGAAGATATGGTCAGTACTGTGCTCGGAGACTTCCCTCGGTCTTGGACTCAAGTCAATGGCGCTGTTGTGGTACCCGTCCTCACCTTCCTCCAACCAGCATCTCAAGTACCTACAGAGAAACAGGTAGAGCTGGAAGAGCAGCCGGTCCAGGAGGCAGAAGACCCCACACAAGCAGACCAGGAGGATCAACCCTCTGCTTATAGTGAGCCTGCCGTGCCCCTAGTGAGCCAAAGAGCCCGTAGACAGCTGCCCAGTTTACCTTTGACAGCTCCTACACCCCGTAGCTCAGGACCAGTCAGTCAGCTCCGTAGGTCCACTAGAGCCACTAGAGGCCAGTTGCCCGTACGTTGGAGGATCTAAGTGTTTAGACTGTTTATTTGTATTTACCTGTTTTCTGTTACCTGTAAATAATTGTGTATTTTTAGTTATTTTATAGGTGTCATTTAGGGATTATCCGGAATCCTTTGTACATATGTTTGGAGCGTAACCCAGGAAAGGACAAAGACTGTTAAGGACTCGGGGCAGGACAGACCCCTACCTGGTTACGGCTCCCGGTCTCTTGGTGAAATGGACACCTTTGTTTTCTTCAAAGACTGCACCCGGTTGCGGACATGCCGTGACCATCCTAATGTGTTCTTCTTTATTGTACTGTTTCTGTTTTTACTTGTTATGTTTTACAAAAATATGTTTAGTCCCGGAGTACTAAATTTTACTAGGGGGGAATGTGGCACCCCAGGGGTCTGGTTTCCACAGTAATAGCAATATTACGTCTGTGAGCAGGTGGGAGGTTTCCTGGTCAGACATCCTATGCATGCCACACCTCCTGCCCAGTCCTGGGAGGGGAAGAACTTCCCCTATATAAAGCTGGGGCTGAGGCAGGGTTAGAAGAGAGTGAGAGAACACAGACAGAGACACAGTCTGGTCTGTAGTGGAGCAGCTTTAGGAGCAAGAAAGATCAGGAGCTCTGTGGGAGCTGTGCTAAAAGAGATCAGGGGCTGGAAGCTGTAGAGCTCGCCCTGATTGAAGAGTTCTTACCGGACCCGGAGTCCGAGGCTGTGGGGACTAATCCTTACCCAGCAGCAGAAACCGCCCGGCAGGGGATTTCAGGTCCTCTGGCCAAGAAACCCGAAGGCACGGTCACACGCAAGGGACCAGCACCGCCGTCGTGGAGCAGAAGCTACCAGAAGGCCCCGGGTGGATCAGGGAAATGCTGTAGATATAGTATATCTTGACTTCAGCAAAGCATTTGACAAAGTATCTCACACCATCCTTATTGAAAAAATGACCAAGTATGCAATGGACCAGGCAACTGTTAGGTGGATTCATAACTGGCTTAGTGATCGGACTCAAAGGGTGGTTGTAAATGGCTTCACATCCAGCTGGATGAATGTCTCAAGTGGGGTACCACAGGGCTCCGTCCTGGGACCTGTATTGTTCAACATCTTTATCAATGATTTAGATGAAGGAATTGAGGGTAAACTGATTAAATTTGCTGATGACACAAAGCTAGGAGGGATAGCTAATACTAGAGAAGAGAGAGAGAGGATTCAAAAAGACCTAAATAAACTGGAGCAGTGGGCAGCAACCAATAGAATGGTTTTTAACAGGGAAAAATGCAAAGTACTACATCTGGGCAATAAAAATGAAAAAAGCATATACAGAATGGGAGGAATAGAGCTAAGCAACAGTACATGTGAAAAAGACTTAGGTATACTAATAGATCATAGACTGAACATGAGTCAACAGTGTGATGCAGCAGCAAAAAAGGCAAATACAATTCTGGGATGTATTAACAGATGCATACAGTCTAGATCACGTGAAGTCATTATCGGTCTTTACTCCTCTTTGGTCAGACCTCATCTGGAATACTGTGTACAGTTTTGGGCACCACATTTTAAAAAAGACATAGACAAACTGGAGCAAGTTCAGAGAAGAGCGACCAGAATGGTGACTGGTCTGCAAACCATGTCCTATGAGGAACGGTTGCAGGATTTGGGAATGTTTAGCTTGCAAAAAAGAAGACTGAGAGGAGACTTAATAGCTGTCTACAAATATGTCAAGGGCTGTCACATTGTAGAAGGATCATCTTTATTCTCATTTGCACAAGGAAAGACTAGAAGCAATGGGATGAAACTAAATGGGAGGAGACACAGATTAGATATTAGAAAAAACTTTTTGACAGTTAGGGTGATTAATGAGTGGAACAGGCTGCCACGAGAGGTGGTGAGTTCCCCTTCAATGGACGTCTTCAAACAGAGGCTGGACAGACATCTGTCTGAGATGATTTAGTGAATCCTGCTTTGAGCAGGGGGTTGGACCAGATGACCCAGGAGGTCCCTTCCAACTCTACCATTCTATGATTCTATGAGTCACCGGCCATACGGGTGAGCACCACACGGTACACTCAGGGACGTGGGCTACTTTTACCAGCCTCTAGCAAGGTAGCCAGAAGAGTACGATTAGTTGGGGAGGCCTACAACTCCGCCTGGCCAGGGAAGATTCCATCTGCTCACGGACTGACCAGGCCCCGATCGCTAGCCAGTACTCCGGGAGGGTCTACCTTTGCCACCAGTAAAGACCCTGAACTACACCGCACCGTCTCTGAGTGTTTCATCATCCACGTCCGCTGCCCTGAGGCCATACCCCTCCCGTTGGGGGTTATACCATCCCCGCTGCACAACCGTACCACCGGCCTCAGCGGTCTGCCCTGCAGCGGCGGTCTCATGACTGCATTCAACGGGTGGCGTAGTCGAGCAATATAACATCTACTGCTAAATACTGCCGCTCAGTTTGACTCCCTGGGCACGGACCGGGTCACCGCCACGAGACTACTACCCCCATCTGATCCGGCTCCGGGTAAGCCCCCGTGCGCGCGATGCCGCACGACACAGCAGGCCCAGGGGCGCGTCAGAAGCTTTAACCCCTTTCTGACATTGTGCATAATAATACGTCCCTGTGCCCTGGGCCTTATGGACCAGGTACGTATTATTACGACACAGGCTGTGCGGGATCAATCGCCACCGGTTGTCAGCTGATTTTGACAGCTGACACCCGGCACTTTAACCCCCTAAATGCTGCGATCGCAGCATTTAGCAAGTGAGTGGAGGGACAGAAGCACCTCTGCTCTTGGATCGGAGACCCTGCGCTGTCCTCACGGGGTCCCGATCGTTGCCATGGTGACACGATGTCATCATGACGACACCTGTGTCACCAGGCACCAGCAAGTTAGTTTGACCATGCGCAGTGCATGATCAAACTAGCTTGTGTCTGCAGCACTGACAGTTTACAAGGTATAGCAGTGATCCTGCACTGCTATACCTTAGAACTGCGATCAGCCTGCTGAAAGTGAAAGTCCCATAGTGGGACAAAGTAAAAAAAGTGAAAAAAAAGTTGTAAAAATATTTTTTTAAAAATAAAAAAATAATAAAAAAATAAAATATTATTATGAAGAAAAACAATAAGAGTACACATATTTAGTATCGCCGCATCCGGAACGACCTGATCTATAAAACTGTCCCACTAGTTAACCCCTTTAGTGAACACAGTAAAAAAAAAAGAATCAAAAAACGGTGCTTTATCATCATACCAACGAACAAAAAGTGGAATAAAACGCGATCAAAGAGACGAATATAAATAAAAATTATACCACTGAAAACATCATCTTGTCCCGCAAAAAGCAAGCCACCATACAGCTCCATCAGCCAAAAAATAAAAAAGTTATAGCTCTTAGAATAAAGCGATTTTTTCTATGAAATAGTTTTTATTGTGTAAAAGCGCCAAAACATAAAAAAAGATATAAATGCAGTATGGCTGTAAATGTACTGACCCGAGGAATAAAGCTGCCTTATTAATTTTACCACACGCAGAGCTGCATAAAAAAAACTAAAAAAACAATTACTGAATTGTTGGTTTTTGTTTATTCTGCCTCCCAAAAATCAGAATAGAAAGCGATCAAAAAATGTCACATGCCCGAAAATGGTACCAATAAAAACATCAACTTGTCCCGCAAAATACAAGCTATCACATAACTTTGTCGACCGAAATATGGAAAAATTATAGCTCTGAAAATATGGCGATGCAAAAACTAGTCTTTGCAAAAAAAAAAGTTTAGTGTGTGACAGCTGCCAAATGTAAAAACCCGATATGAATCTGGTATCACTGTAATCGCACCGACCTGAAGAATAAAGTCATCTAATCACTTAAACCGCACGAGGAACGGTGTAAATAAATAAATAAAACCAATTCTTCACCTGCTGTTGGTTTGTTCATTCAGCCTCCCAGAGTTCGCAATATGGCTCTGCCCACATTTATCCTGTGCTCTACGCTCAGCGCTTACACCGGGGTTTCCATGTAAATCTCTGAAATACGTGATCCAGACGGAGCCTCCGGCGGAAGATTCCCTGTAATGAGGCAGATGGAGGCACCGTCTGGCCTGTGATCCCACGGTGTCCGTCTTTTTATTAGGCGTGAATAAAAGTGCCGTCGGCCACAGTTTTGCGAGCCTCTGATAAAAAGAACACCGCTGAACAGAGGCCACACAGAGTCCAGAGTAATTAACAAATAAAGTAGCACACTGCAAGGCTAAGTATGTAAACATGAAATATGGAATATGAATAGCATTACTGCTGTAGAAAATAGAAATAAATGAGAAATCTTAGCACATAAATTGGCCAATTCATGTGTATCTGGCAGCCGCGGTAAGGCGTTTCTCAGTGCCAGGACCCTACCAATGTGAATACCTCTCTAAGGGACAGGTACACATGAATTGGCCAATTTATGCGCTAAGATTTCTCATTTATTTCTATTTTCTATAGCAGTAATGCTATTTATATTCCATATTTCATGCTTACATACTTAGCATTGCAGTTTGCTACTTTATTTGTTAATTGTATATGGAGGTAGCTTCTCCTAGTAAGCACCTGTTCACACCTATTTCTCATATTAGAAGTGCCATCAGTTTTTTCTGTTTACAGAGTCCAGAGTTAGGCCGGTTTCACATGTCCTGATATTTCCAGTATCGGAAAAACCGGTACGGGAGATATACGTGTCCATGTGCACCTGTGTGGCAACCGTGTGCCGCATCAGGAGCGCACATTCCGCCACCTGGGAATCAGCAGTACAGTTACCGCTGTTCCCAATCACCGGGTGCTGAATGCTGCCCTCATCATTGTAACCTGCTGGCGCTGTGATCAGCACAACCAAGGGACAATGATGAGAGTAGTAGTCTGCTCCCGCTGTGTCCTAGTGTAAAAATAAGAATAAAATTAAAAAATCCTTATACTCACCTGCCTATCAAAGTAAAAGTGAAGTACCCATAGCTCTTTCTTACATTCAAGCATCTGATGCTGATGCTCAGTCTATGTAGATGGCATCTTAGCTGTTGCTAGGCAACTTCCTTATAAGGTGAGATGCACCTGTAAGATTCCATCACAAGATTCCATCATGACATCACTGCTATTATGACATCATAATTCACAACCACTACTTATACAAGCGTTTACACTTCAGTGTCACTTTGATACCCCGGTGTCATTGTTGTCAGTGTTTAGCTACTTATCTAGTGATATACTGATTGCGCATTTCATTGAAATGTCTGGAATTTCTCCAGACAGACTTCAGGAGTTGGCACTACTCCAGGGGATTCTTACCACCTATACCCCTAACTGTGTGCTACCACTACCCGATGGTGTCCTCAGCTTCACTTACCGGCTGGTTATGGAGCTTGTACGGGACTGCTTGACCAAATACTACCAAGGTCGTATTACCTCAGAATATCTTCAGCATTTACAGCAGAACATCAGGACATTAGTACAACAGGTAAATAGCAGACAATCTGCACAAATTATTATTATTATGTCTAGTTGGTCTCCCTTACTGTATAGTGGTATTATTGGTAGTAATAAAATTTAGACTTTCTTCAGTGTCAGGCAGGGTCATATTTGTAATAGAGATCCCCATTTTGGGAAGAGGGTGTAAAAGTGCAGCATGAGCCTGTATGATTCAAATGTCAGGGCTAGATTTCATTCCTAGTCCAGTCCTTGTCCCTTAGTAAAGACACTTCATTTAGCACCTTAATCCGGATTTCTTATAAATATGTAATTATGATTTTTATTGTGTATAACAAATATTAATAATTTATCTCAGACCATAGAACTAGCCTCACTGATTAGAAATGTAAAGTACCCACAGTTCTTTCTTACATTCAAGCATCTGGTACTGATGCACAAACTATGGTTTTGCCACCTTAACTATTGCTAGGAAACTTCCTTTCACGGTGAGATGCCCCGTTAAGATTCCATCACAAGATTCCATCACGACATCACTGCTATTATGACATCATAATTCACCACCACTAATTATACAAGTGTTTTTATGCTGTATAAAAAATAATAATAATAATAATAATACAAATCAAATAATAATAATGGAATACAAGTTTATTTACAGAAAATTGTTCTTTAGATCGACACCAATATAATATATAAAATGTACCAAATGTGTAGTAATTGTAGCTGCAGATAGACAGGAGTAAAATGGTGACATAAATGGCCTCCTCCATTCTGCACTTTCTCTCATGATTTTCCTTTTGTATTTATTTCCATCTTTATAGGCTGAAGAAAAAGCCCAAAGTGGAAAATTGGCCTTTTTTAAACAACTGGCCCAAAATGTCCTGAATATACTGGAGAGTCCGGCCCGCTCACTGGAGCACCTGGTAAGGAGCCATCATCTTCTATATCACATGTCCTTGTCCCCTCCAGGCAGGCACAGGATATTTCATGACCGCCTGTCCCTGCGGCTCCATCATCTGTGATGGCAGTCTGTACTCAGCGGTGGGAGTTTGTATTTCTGCCTCTGTTTTGCTCGATCATCACAATCTTCCTTCTTGTAAATGCTGCAATTCTGATAACAGAGATCAGTTGTATATACAAGTACCTTATATATTATTGTTGATTTACTGGAGGGAGTGGCTGTGTATAGTCCGTCCAATACTGAAATTACCAGTAAATCCAATGTTTAGTCCTTCCTATCTATTGTATATGATAATTTAGTATTTGTGAAATGTTATACTAATTGTACATATTATAACCATCAGGAAACATCCGAAGGTGACTCCGAAGAGGGGCAAACCGTGAACATGCCTGACCCTAATATTAGTCAGTTAGAGCTAAAAACTGATCTGATTGAAGGTAAGCCGATCATCTAATATTTTACATTCAAATATCCAGATATTATAGAGAATGGCAGAGAATATGTAGATTTACTCTTCATTCCCTGTAATGGAGAGGGATCATGTAATTCTACTTCACGCCTGTGTGGTCTTCTCGGCTCCAAAATGAGGGTCATAGATCCCCAATCATGTAATTGTTCAAAAATACCATATTTTGAAGACTATAAGATGCACCGGACCATAAGAAGCAGGTGAAATTTTGGAGCGGAAAATAGGAAAAACATTTTTTTAATAAAATGGTGGAGCAACTTATAATCCAATTTTGTGGTAACTTTTCTAGGGGAAAGGCGGCGGAAAGATGGCAGCAGCAGGAGTGGGGCGATGCTGCACTGAAGTCCCTGCACTTCCATGGTTTTCAATCTGGTGGACCTTGGGAAAATCTCCACCGGAGGTGGCGCATGCACAGATTGAGATCTCGGGAGACAAGATCTCAATCTGCATGCGCCATCTCCAGAATCCATTTTTCCGAAGTCCACCACACTGAAAATCATGGAAGTGCGGAGTCTCCGGCGACATTTTCTGAAAGCCCAGGGGCCGCTGCATCCTTGCACCGCCGAACACCCCCTCCTCCCAGCCTGGGGCCCACAGCATCGCCCCACTCCTGCCGCCGCCAGCTTCCTGCAGCAGTGACCCTGCGTCCTGGGGCCTCGCTTCACCGCAACCCCCCCCCCTCAGTAAGCTACGTTGGGATAAGACGCACCCCCATTTTACAGAAAAAAGTGTGTCTTATAACTTGAAAAATACGGTAATCAGATCCTGAACAATCGCCCAGTGTATCTATCTCTGGATGTGCCATAAATACTGTATATTTAGTATGTGCAGAATACCAGATATCTAGTTTTTATATCATTTACAGAGATCTTGTCATGTCCTTCATTATATGGATGTGTTATATATTAAGTACTGATATAGACTGATACATGACATCTTTTCATTATTTTATCATTATTTTAGAAATAACTGTGTCGACGGCCAGTACTGATGGTGGAATATGTGAGACACCAGAGATCCACGAATCTGCCAGTGTAAGTATCAGAGGAGACGTCTGTTTATCATCAGATAACGGGGTATGAATTACACATATAATATTATACCCCAGATGACAATGGGATATCTTTGCTTTTATGTAGATCAGATCTATTGTGAGTAATGATGGCATTGTTATTCTGCCTCTTCTGTGTGATGCCCCTTATCATACCCTGCAGTACAGTGATATCTATGCATGGGGAATATCCCCTTAAAATATAATACTGTCTGTGGAGGGTCCGGCTTGCATCATGTCCTCTACATCTGCTGCAATGTAATCAGCGTGGACATAATATAGAGGAGAAGTTCCTGCATCTGGAGCTTTTATTTTCCTGCAGATTCTATGTCTTAATGTCATTTCTTATTATTTCTAGGCCTTGACCGGATCATTGAACTTGGAGACAAGTCCTAGTAAGACCGACTTTAAACCAATCAAACTGATCAGCAGTGGAGCTTATGGGTGAGCTTTATGTTTGCATAATATACATTTCCTAGTGTTCCTTATGACAATGCTTCTGTCTCTGTGCCCAGCCCGTACAACAGAGAAATGCTCTGAGTCCATACTGTCCACAAGAGATGAGCGAATCAGGCAAAATTCTAATTTGCTTGTTCACGTGGACTTGTGAAAATACGATTCAAGGAGAAATTAATGTCCCTTATTATGCTCTGGGGCCTCACCAGGCCCCAGAACATAATAAGCATAAGAAACATACTTATACTCCCCTTACTGCTCAATTCTCTAGCCCCTCCACTTCTCACCGTCACCCGTCCGGTCCTCACTGCCTCTTCAGTTTGCCACCGCTCACGCTATGCAAGGACTTCAGGCTTTGAGAAGGTCTGAGAGAGTTCTATGCAAGAGCATAAAAAGTCACAACATTGTGACACCGTGACTGTTCTTGCGCTTGTGCATAATCCTCCCAGATCTCATCAATGTTGGAAGTCCCGTCCCAGTATGAGAGGCATTTGGATTTCAGCATTAGCAGCAGAGATTTGAGGATGCGGCAAGGAACGGACGGTTGAGGCGGAGGGGCCGTAGAAGTGAGTATAAAAATTTGTTTATTTTTAAACTTTTTTATGGCCTTTCAAGATTTTGAAAATGGTGGCCAACGCTTGACATTTTGCTAAATCCATGAGTAAGCAAATTACAAAAAACAAAACAAACAAAAAAACAAAACGCCATTTTGGTGAATGCAGAATTTTGCAAAATCTGAGTAGAATTTAATTCCACTCAAATGTGTTAGCTCATGTCTACTGGCCACATCTATATGTCATTATTTAGGTCAGTTAGGACGTGACATAGATGAGGACCTCGCATAGGTCATCATTTATGTTGTGTAACTTGATGGATTTCTACATGGATTTCTAGTGACATCTAGTAGTAACCAGACAATCATGTGATGAGGTTTATAGACAAAATGTTAGTAAGAATTCATTATAAATCATGGATTTTCCTTCTCTCCAGAGCCGTCCACTTAGTGCGACACAAATACACAAGCCAGCTATTCGCTATGAAGAAGCTGGACAAGGAGAACGTGAATATTCCAAGAAGACTTGAACGTGCCTTTCTAGAGAGGGACATCCTAACATTTGCTGATTGTCCCTTTGTGGCCTCCATGTTGTGCTCCTTTCCAACTCCTCATCATCTGTGTATGGTCATGGAGTATGCAGCAGGTAAGTCATATCCATTGTGCCTATATCCAGCCTCAATCTGCTTATCTCTAGCATCTTCTCCATAATCTGAATGTGACCACATGGACGGATACATGTCCATACTGCATTTACTATAAGTTATCTGTTACCAAGATGCCAGGAAAATCATTATCTCTGTGAAAGTCTCTGGTGAATGTCCTCACTGAGAATGGCAAAAATATCCACTGAGGATAAAAGGAGGATTTGACTCAATTCTAACAGTTTGTATAGATGAGCATTTCACAGAGTAATGAATAAGAGGCTTGCAGATGAGGCACGGCTCTGTCTTTTTATATTGGGTCACTCTGCTTTATACGCTCTACATTAGGCCTCTTTCACGCTTCAGTATTTCTGGTACGTGAGGTGACAGTTTACCACACGTACTGGAGACACTGACACATGTGCGCACATGTCAGTGTTTCCACGGACCGTGTGTCCATGTGATCCACACGTAGACATGTCTGTTTTTGGCCAGCAGGACGGATCACACAGACCCATTCAAGTCAATGGTTCAGTGTAAACACATACTGCACACGGATGCCATCCGTGTGACATGTGTCGGCGCCTGGGAATTAGCGATAAAGTTAGCGTCGGGTGCTAAACGCTGCCCTCATCATTGTCCCCTGCCGGCGCTGCGATCAGAACCAGCAGGGGTTAATGATGAGGGTTGTCTTCTCCCAGTGTATTTCTACCTGTAAAAATAAGAATAAAAAAAAAATCTATACCCTCACCTGTCCTAAATGTCCCCCACTGTAATCCATGAGACCGCTCAGCAGAGGAGCCGGGGAGAATGACTCCTGCAGCGAGCGGCCCCGAATCTGCGCTGAGCTCAGCGAGCGGTGTCCTGTCACTCACTGAGCTCAGCTGAGGTCTGGCGTCACTCGCTGCAGGAGTCATTCTCCCCAGCTCCTCTGCTGAGTAGTCGCATGGATTACAGCAGGAGATACTTAGGACAGGTAGGTGAGTATAAGGGTTTTTTTTTATTTTATTCTTATTTTTACAGGTGGAGACACCGGGAGCAGACTACAACTCTCATTATTAACTCCTGCTGGTGCTGATCGCAGTGCCGGCAGGGGAAAATGATGAGCGCAGCGTTCAGTACCCGGCTTTTGGGAATAACGCTAACTGTACACTGATTCCCAAACGCCGGTACGTGTGCTCCTGATGCGGCACACGGACATCTCCGACACAGGTTTTTCCGGTACCAGAAATATCCGGACGTGTGAAACCGGCCTTATACAGTATATAAAGCAAAACCACAAATGAGACTGCTGACACCTTTAACTAATTATATATTTATTTATTGCAAGATACATAGTATATATAGCTCATACTTTTTTGGCCAGAATAGTGTCTCTTTTTTGTATGAGTTACCTTGTTATTTTTAAATATTTATTCCACGTGACTAATAAAGATTCATGCTTTTATATGGGATGTTGCTTCATTGCACTTATTTGTGCAGCTCTTGCACCTTTGTGGTTTTGCTTCATAGACATTTAGTGCAGTCCTAGTTACTATTCGGGTATGCTCCAATGGAGGGTTTTTTGCATTATTATACAGTATATCTCTGTGTATGACATCCTGCCCCAATGTCTCCGCTCATTTCTCATTCACACTCCTCATGTGTCATTTACATTGTAACAAACCCTCTCCTGTCATATTTGCTTTCTGCTGTAGGAGGAGACTGTGGCAGTTTTATGAAGAACTATGGGTGTTTACCTGTCCCCTTGGCTCGTCTGTACATTGCAGAAACGGTTCTAGCTGTGGAATATCTGCACAGCTATGGTGTAATGCACAGAGACCTGAAGCCTGAAAAGTAAGTGACACTTGTAGTATAAGAAAGGGGAAAAAAGATATCGTTTATTATACAATCTATTTGCAACTTGGGGCTGACATCCTCTTTTTTTCACAGCCTCCTGATAACGTCAACTGGTCATATTCAAGTTACAGATTTTGGGCTTTCCAAACTCTGCCTCATGAGACCAACATCAGAGATCTACAAGGCTCCAATTGAGGACATCACCAGAGAGTTCCATGATAAGGAGGTAGGCAGGAACTTGTTCTTTACTCATCTCCTCCATTTCTCCTTCTCTTATACTTTCTCATCTAGAAAACGTTTCCACTGATGTTATTTGTCACAATTATGTTCTCTGATCATTATCTCATTCCTCTGTTTTTTCCAGATTGCTGGCTCCCCTCATTACATAGCCCCAGAAGTTATCTTAAAGGAAGGCTATGGAAGGCCAGCTGACTGGTGGTCAATTGGGATCATCCTATATACATTTCTTGTAGGACGTGTACCATTTTATGGGCCTTCCAAATATGACATTTACAGCCATATTGTCAGGGGTAAGTAAAATAATCTGATTGCTGTGTAATGTCATTGTTATTTGAATAGATTAGTTGTGTGATTTAGTTACTTTTGTTAATATAAAAGATTTTTGTTTTGATAAAATAAATTAAGATGTTTCATTTTCTGTAATATTTGCTTTTTACATAACAGATGACATATATTGGAAACTTACTAATTCGGCTTTTCCAGCCACAGCTCGGGATATCATCATTGAGCTGCTCAGAAAAGATCCAGCACAAAGACTTGGGACAGGTAATGTATATAATACTATTATTAATGACTTATTACACCTCTGTGAACAGAAAATGAATAATGAGGATCAGCACTGAGGTTTTGTTCTCTACCAGCTTGGCCATTCCCCATTCTTCATGCTAAGACTTTCAGTACATCTACTTCACTTCGGCTCTGTTACGTCAACCGTTCAGATTAACGCCCCCTTCACACGTCCGTATAAAATCAGTACTGAAACCAGTACCGGAAAAAAACAGTACTAGTGTCATCAGTGTTTTGAATCAGTGTGCCATCAGTGTGCCATCAGTGTTTTTCCGGTACGGCAAAGAAAAAGAAATGATAAAGTATCTCTTATACTTTGTAATGTTAAACAGATACAGCGTAAGGAAGGCACACAAATGGCACACGGATGCCATCTGTGTGATGTACGTGTTTTTCAGGGTCCCATAGACTTGTATTGGCACTTGTCATCTGTGCTGCCACAAAAAAACAGCAGCATAGATGATAATGGGTACGGGTGGCATACGTGAAAGAAAAATGGATGCCACATGTAGTGCAAACACGGATATGTGTAGGAGGCCTAAGAAACTTGTCTCTTTGACAATAACTATATCACTATTCATTGTTTTCCTTTTCAAGGAGGAGCAAATGAGATCAAATTTCATCCATTCCTGCGTAACTTAGATTTTGACAACCTTCTAAGTCAGAAGTCGCTGTTCATTCCTGATCTTGAGTCAGAAGAGGATACCATCTACTTTGACAGTAAGTAGAATGAGACATCATCTGCAGAAAGCTGCTGTGTGTCTTGTATTTCATTTTAAGTGAGAATCAGTCCCCACCTTGATTCATGATCAAATGGTGACTGTTCAGGACAAAGTATTATGCTAATAATCTCGATTAACTCTTGTACTTTTCAGCTCGATGTAGCAGACATCAACATATTGATTCAGATGAGGGGGACACAAGTGAAGATAATGACTGGCCGGAAAGCCAAAACTTTCTATCATCTTCGCATAGGCTTTCTAAAGTAAGTATGTGACCAATAAGATCCATACAACCTGTAATTAAAATAAAATTGTAAAATATTAAAATATTTTTTTTTCCTCTTTGTATTAGCTCTGTTCCATCCATACCAAGATGATGAACAATGAAGAACCCAAGTCACCTCCAGGGTATTCACCAGAAAGTGCAAAACAGTCAGACATGTGAGCAAATTATTTTTATGGGGTCCATTCTGATATGTGTTCACAACACCAAATTCAAGACGAGTGTAAGTCGATACTAAATCCAGTATCGATGACCACATGATTGCTGATCACCATGTTTCTGACTTGTGATAACGCTGGTGATGAAAGTTGATAACTATGACCAGCTTTAATTTCCAGTTCATTACAGGAAAATAAATATTGCTAGTGATTCTCCATTCTTGCTGGTAGAAGAGGGTCTTGAGCACAGCATCCCCTTCATGTTATTCAGATGTCCTAATGGGCTTTGCAGACAGGTGTTGTATCCGTATCTATTGTTTTCACTTGTAATTTATATGTTTTTCTTCTACCAAACAGACAGAAAGATTCTCCCCCCTCTAAGTCTGAAGACAACCAGACGCAGAAAGATTCTCCCCCTTCTAAATCTGATGACAACCAGACACAGAGAGATTCTCCCCCTCTAAGTCTGATGACAACCAGACGCAGAAAGATTCTCCCCCTTCTAAATCTGAGGATGACAACCAGACACAGAGAGATTCTCCCCCCTCTAAGTCTGATGACAACCAGACGCAGAAAGATTCTCCCCCCTCTAAATCTGATGACAACCAGACGCAGAAAGATTCTCCCCCCTCTAAATCTGATGACAACCAGACGCAGAAAGATTCTCCCCCCTCTAAATCTGATGACAACCAGATGCAGAAAGATTCTCCCCCCTCTAAATCTGATGATGATAAGCAGAGGCAGAAAGATTCTTCCCCCTCTAAATCTGATGACAACCAGACGCAGAAAGATTCTTCCCCCTCTAAGTCTGATGATGACAAGCAGTGTTTCACTGCTGAAGGCAGACAGTCATCCATATTGTCAGGTATGTATAGCTCTATAGGTCATTCTATTGCAGCCTGTGTCAAAAAGTGTAATGTGAAAACAGCCCAACATTTCATTTTATAAAAATCCTCACTCTTAGGCTGTGTGCCCACGATGCGTTTTTCAAGCGTTTACGCTGCGGAATTTCTACAGCGTAAACACTTGGGAAACGCTTGGTAAACCTTCCCCCATGGTCTCCAATGCAATTCCGCACTTTCAATGCCCATGCTGCGTATTTTTCCGCAGCGTTTATGCTGCGCTCAAAAATACGCAGCATGTCCATTAATTTTGCGGACGCGCAGCGTAATCGCCGCCATTGACTTGCATTAGAACGCGCTAATTCCGCAAGACTGCATCTGTACTTGCGTAATTGGCGCTTTCTAATGTGCGGATGGTACCCAAGTCTGGAGGAGAGGAGACTCTCATCCAGACCTGGGTACCATAGAATCTGTAAAGAAAAGAATTTAAAATAAAAAATAAAGCTTATAATCACCTTCCGATGTCCTCCCAGTGTTTTGTCCACGCCGTCCGGTCTCTTGCAATGCTCGCGCTGTTGTGAAGGACCTGTCATGACGTCACTGAGTCATGTGACCCATCACATGACTCAATGACGTCACCGCAGGTCCTTCACAGCACCGCGAGCATTGCAAGAGACCGGACGCAGCAGAGATGACACCGGGAAGACACCGGAAGGTGAGTATAATCTTTTTTTTTTCATTTTTTACCATTCTTATTCTTTTTTTTTAACTATTACTCGGTCACACTATATAAATCCATGCCGGTTGCATGGATTTAAATAGTGTGACCAACTTGTCAAGCACTTTTCCAAGTGATGCTCAAAATCGTTTGGAAAACTTCTTGAAAAAACGCATGCGAAAGCGCATGTAAAAATGCTGAAAAAACGCTTCTCTCTGGCAGAAAAAACGCATGTAAATCTGCATGTAAATCTGCATACGTTTTTTTCTGCCAGAGAGAGGCAAAAACGCTCTGCATCAAATCTGCTACGTGGGCACATAGCCTCATAGGTTATAATTTTTAATGCATAAGAAGCCATTCAGTCTTCTGCCAAACTGATTCTGAATACTGCACCCATGGCTCCATCTAGGCCTATACTGATCCTTATCACCTTAAGAATGCACTGAGGTTTTAGCTAACTTATTTTAAGATATTACTTGCAGGATGCCGCAGTGTTATCATGTTAATAAGGGGACATAGTTCCCTGGCTAGACACCACATATCGGAAAACCTACAGGTTTCATATTAATCAGTTCACAAGGCAATCTAATTCTCAGACCCTCAGGTGGTTTTATGTATATATGACATATTCTCTCTATTATGGTGCAATAATCAATTACCGGGACTACAGGGTACAAGAATAACAGAATTCTATATAAAGATACAAAGCTAATCTTTTAGGAGTTTATAATATACATCTTTTTCTTGTTTTTTTTATCAGAATCACCAGTTCAGGGGAAAAGAAAATCTGCATCGAAAGATCGACAAAAAACAGAGAAGGTAGAAGAGAGAAGAAGTAGAAGAGGTAAGTGTAACAATAAGCTCCATGTTGCATGATGTCAGTCAGTGAGAAGGAGTCATGTGGAGCAGATATTATCTGTAGGATTACTGACAATGACCCCGTACATCTGTATGGATACGACTCCTCTATCATCCTGTCACAGTGACACTACAGTAGTATCCTCTAATACATACATGTCAAACTCTGGCCCGTGGACCAAACCTGGCCCGCAGGGTGGTTATATTTGACCCACGACAACAGAACCACCACCACTATTTGGGGCCATTATTCTGTATGGAGGACAATGTGGGGCCCATTATACTGTACGGAGGACTATGTGGGGCCATTATTCTGTATGTAGGATTATGTGGGGTCCAAGTTTTTCATTTTGGCCCTCTGTGTGTTTGAGTGTGACATCCCTGCTCTAATATGTAGTCCCATTACTTACATTAGTTATGTCTCTTTGTCTCCTCTCACAGGTTCCACCTTCCGCCGGCTGATATCATCTTGCCGGCGTGGATTATCCAGGGTTGCTCGCTCCATCAGACAAAGCTGCATATTTGCTCCCTGTCATCGGAGCAACACAAACATCTCAATGTGAAAAACCCTTCATGTCTAGTGCCTAGTACAGCATGTCCACCATTAAAGATGCACCTGTGTGGAAGGACTTGTACCATCTACCTGTGGCCTTCTGACCAGCAAGTAACATCTGCAGAAGAAGGCCCTCCAAGAACATCTCTTCATTCTTCCATGTAATTCTTAATAAAAAAAAAACTAAAAAGAATCATTTCAAATTGATTAATGTCCCTTTGCATTTAATGTAATACTACTGACATTTATGGCATATCAGTACTAAACATCATATATGTCTGATGAGAGAATATCGTTTCCATGTTTCATGTTAATCCTCTAATCCTCAGCCAAAAGTGGAAGAGAAGACCAGTGATTCTGTTACATCTACGAATGACAGTCAATCCAGGGAAAAACACCTTCTGATCCATACATTTTTCAGGCACTCTGATCCTTTTACCTTCATGTGGCTCTACTTAAGGTTTATGTATAAGAACCAGTTGGATTCAGTACTGGGCATCCTGGGGGTCCCAGCAGCCACATCCCAATTGTTCAACTAAAAAAGACATACTGTATTATAGTGTGATATATATATATATATATATACACACTGTGTGCAGAATTATTAGGCAAATGAGTATTTTGATCACATGATACTTTTTATACATGTTGTCCTACTCCAAGCTGCATAGGCTTGAGAGCCAACTACCAATTAAGTAAATCTGGTGATGTGCATCTCTGTAATGAGGAGGGGTGTTGGCTAATGACATCAACACCCTATATAAGGTGTGCTTAATTATTAGGCAACTTCCTTTCCTTTGGCAAAATGGGTCAGAAGAGAGATTTGACGGGCTCTGAAAAGTCCAAAATTGTGAGATGTCTTGCAGAGGGATGCAGCAGTCTTGAAATTTCCAAACTTTTGAAGCGTGATCACCGAACAATCAAGCGTTTCATGGCAAATAGTCAACAGGGTCGCAAGAAGCGTGTTGGCCAAAAAAGGCGCAAAATAACTGCCCATGAATTGAGGAAAATCAAGCGTGAAGCTGCCAAGATGCCATTCACCACCAGTTTTGCCATATTTCAGAGCTGCAATGCTACTGGAGTATCAAAAAGCACAAGGTGTGCGATACTCAGGGACATGGCCAAGGTAAGGAAGGCTGAAAAACGACCACCTTTGAACAAGAAGCATAAGATAAAACGTCAAGAATGGGCCAAGAAATATCTTAAGACTGATTTTTCAAAGGTTTTATGGACTGATGAAATGAGAGTGACTCTTGATGGGCCAGATGGATGGGCCAGAGGCTGGATCAGTAAACGGCAGAGAGCTCCACTCCGACTCAGATGCCAGCAAGGTGGAAGTGGGGTACTGGTATGGGCTGGTATCATCAAAGATGAACTTGTGGGACCTTTTCGGGTTGAGGATGAAGTGAAGCTCAACTCCCAGACCTACTGCCAGTTTCTGGAAGACAACTTCTTCAAGAAGTGGTACAGGAAGAAGTTGGTATCGTTCAAGAAAAACATGATTTTCATGCAGGACAACTCTCCATCACATGCATCCAACTACTCCACAGCGTGGCTGGCCAGTAAAGGTCTAAAAGAAGAAAAAATAATGACATGGGCCCCTTGATCACCTGATCTGAACCCCATAGAGAACCTGTGGTCCATCATAAAATGTGAGATCTACAGGGAGGGAAAACAGTACACCTCTCGGAACAGGGTCTGGGAGGCTGTGGTGGCTGCTGCACGCAATGTTGATCGAAAACAGATCAAGCAACTGACAGAATCTATGGATGGAAGGCTGTTGAGTGTCATCATAAAGAAAGGTGGCTATACTGATCACTAATTTTTTGGGTTTTTGTCTTTGCATGTCAGAAATGTTTATTTCTATATTTTGTGCACTGATATTGGTTTACCTGGTGAAAATAAACAAGTGAGATGGGATTATATTTGGTTTTTATTAAATTGTCTAATAATTCTGCACAGTAATAGTTACCTGCACAAACAAATATCCTCCTAAGATAGCCAAATCTTAAAAAAACCACTCCAACTTCCAAAAATATTAAGCTTGGATATTTATGAGTCTTGTGGGTTGATTGAGAACATAGTTGTTGATCAACAATAAAAATAATCCTCTAAAATACAATTTGCCTAATAATTCTGCACACCGCGTATATCTATATATATAATCGTCTTATCCCGTCTGTCTGTCTGTCTGTCTGTCGGGGAAATCCCGCGTCACTGATTGGTCCAGCAGCGGCCAATCAGCGACGCGGGATTTCAGAAAAAAGATGGCGGCCGTTAGAGGCTCATCTGCGGGACGGAGCTCAGCGGCGATGCAGCCGGGAGATGACTGGCGCGAGGCTCTCATCTCCCGGCCGCTAGCAGCAGAAGAACCCCGACCGGCGAGCAGCCGCTCATCTCCCGGCTTCTCGCAGCGGAAGTAGCCGCACAGGCAGTGGCGTTGACCTCCATGCGGCTAGGGTGTCAAGGGAGGACCGGGGAGCGGCGCTGCGGGTCGGGATACTTCTGCTGCGAGAAGCCGCTCATCTCCCGGCTTCTCGCAGCGGAAGTAGCCACACAGGCAGCGGCGCTCCCCGGTCCTCACCAATACGATTCTGCTCCCCGGTCCTCACCTATACGATTCGCTGATTGGTCGCGGTCTCTGGCCGCGACCAATCAGTGATCTTGGCGCAAAAGTTAAACACCGCTGTGCTGATTGGTCGCGGCCGCTGCCCGCGACCAATCACCGATTTGGACGCCACATTTAAATAGCGGCCACGACCAATCACCGATCTTGGCGCAACATTTAAACACTGCTGTGCTGATTGGTCACAGACGCTGCCCGCGACCAATCAGCGATTTTGGCGCCAAATTTAAACACTGCTGTGCTGATTGGTTGTGGACGCTGCCCGCGACCAATCAGCGATTTTGGCGCCAAATTTAAACAATGCTCTGCTGACTGGTCGCGGATGCCAGCCACGACCAATCAGTGAGATTGGCGCCAAATTTATACAACGCTCTGCTAATTGGTCGCGGACACCAGCCACGACCAATCAGCGAGATTGGCGCCAAATTTAAACAATGCTCTGGCGCCAAATTTAAACAACGCTCTGCTGATTGGTCGCGGCCGCCAGCCGACCGCGACCAATCAGCGAGATTGGCGCCAAATTTAAACACCACTCTGCTGATTGCGCCCAGTCGGCCGCATACATATTCTAGAATACCCGATGCGTTAGAATTGGGACACCATCTAGTATATATATAAATATATTCACTTGTGGAAAACCCTTTTAACTAGGGCTGTGGTGTCAGTAAGTCAAATTTCCAACTATAATAATTACTAATACCAAATATACTGCAACAAATAATAGTAAATATTCAGCAATTTATGCATGAAAATAATTTATAATATACAATATTAACAATATATAAGTATTTACATTTTTTTCTACCTGCAGTTGGAGTTGGTACGTTCTTCTGATACTAACTCCAAAGCTCGGCTTTTCCTTCTTTCCTGCTCCTCTAACATAAAAGTACAGCAATTAATTACGACAAGTTAATCATTTAAATGCTGCTGTCAATCTCTGACAGCAGCACGTAAATGTAACCAGTGCCACTGCTTCCATTTACCAGCTCCCATCTGTGCCCTGTGACATGATCTCGGGGGCTGATGGGTCACTAGGACAGTGAGGGCCCTGTGCCCGCTGTCTTGGTGCTCCTCTGGAGCTCATCTATATGCTGAGCTTCAAAGGAGACCGAGATTTAGGCTACCGTCCCACTATCAGTATTTGGTCCAATTTCACCACAAATGGATTTTTTTCCCCATTTTTAGTACATTGAATAGTAAAATGAATCATTCAAAACTACAAGTAACCCCAAAGTCATGCCAGTTTCCATGGCCCAGAAGATTCTCTGAAGGAAGAGTGTCATTGGGTGACTGCTTCTTTGGTAAATACCATAAACATTAGCACTTAAAAAGGTCCATATGTCTGGAACCGTATAGATGATTTCGAAAGAAACAAAAAAAAGCTCAGTGATAAGAAACAGATGATGGTTATTAATGGAACACACTAACTGGGTCACATTTAAAAGTGGTGTACCCCAGGAGTCAGTATTGGGACTTCTATTTAATACAATTATTAATGACCTTTTGGGGGGTATACAGAGTAAAATTTCAATATTTTCAGATGATCGTAAACTCTGCAAGGTTATCAGTACATAGGAGGATAATGTAATATTACAGAGGGATTTATGTAAGCTTGAGGTTTGGGCTGAAAAATGGCAATTGAAGTTTAATGTAGATAAATGTTCTTGCGTGGGACAAATTACAATGTACAATTATGTACTAAACACTGGGAAAACCATCACTGGAAAAGACTTGGGTGTATGGGTGGACAGCAAACTCAACTTTAATAACCAGTGCTAGGCCGCTGCTGCCAAGGCAAATAGAACCATGGAAGCATTAAAAGAGGCATAGATGCTTATGATAAGAACATAGTTTTGTCTGTATACAAGTCACTAATTCAGCCACATTTAGAATACTGTGTATAATTTTGGTCTTTGGTGTATAAGACGGACATAGTTGAACTAGGACGTATGCAGACAAATGCAACCAAGGTTATTAAGGGAATTGGTGCACTGCAATTCCAAGACAGGTTATCAAAGTTAGGGTTATTCAGTTTGGAATAATGAAGGTTTAAGGGCGATCTTATTACAATGTACAAATATAAGAAGAAACAGTATAGAGATCTTATTAAGGAACTTTTTACATATAGACCTACAACGATGACAAGGAGGCACCCTCTCCTACTAGAAGAAAGATGGTTTCTCAGTCATCATAGATGGCGATTCTTTACTCTAAGAATAGTGAAATTACGGGACTTTCGGGAACATAAACATCACAGTAAAAGATAATGCCTTACCAACACCAGGTCAGATTACCAGTGCACCGCAGGATGCAGCAAGCCTCCATGATAAAGGCGGGGGCAGCACATGTGCAAAATACT
Organism: Phyllobates terribilis; assembly: GCF_046119375.1. NCBI lineage: Eukaryota > Metazoa > Chordata > Amphibia > Anura > Dendrobatidae > Phyllobates > Phyllobates terribilis. Next base: position 310,674 of record NW_027363384.1, on the reverse strand, counting down.
AATGCCGACAGCCACTCACTAACCTACCAATTCTTGGAGGGGGTGGCTGTGTAGTATTATGCATGCACACCGATGGAGTTGTGAGCTTGCGTATTTTGGCCAAAATATCGTCCAATACCTCATGTGGTGTACTTATCTTATATACTATTTTTCATCTTTTTTGCACATCTTTTTGCAGGATGCAGCCAGGCCTCTTTAGTGTTGGCTGGGTGAATTGGGGCGTCTGTCCTGTGGGGGTGCATGTATATAGTTCTGGGCAACCCGCCTGATCTAATACTATGGGCGTCATCAATACGCTGCAAGCAAGACATCAATAGGCTGCAAGCCAGACACTGTGTATCACACATATCTGTGTGACTGGCGCCCTATGCAGACTCCATCGGTGTGCATGTATAATACTACACAGCCACCCCCTCCATGAATTGGTAGGTTAGTGAGTGGCTGTCTGCATCAGTATTTTGCACATGTGCTGCCCCCGCCTTTATCATGGAGGCTTGCTGCATCCTGCAGTGCATTGGTAATCTGACCTGGTGTTGGTAAGGCATTATCTTTTACTGTGATGTTTTTTGAAATTATGTCCAATGTTCACCATTTTTAATATTCAGACTTTCGGGAACATCATATTGTAATTGTTGATTTACTAAACAAGTTCAAGTATGGCCCGGATGCTTTTG